>NC_059230.1:1329510-1392010 GCF_020615455.1 Coregonus clupeaformis
CTGCTAAGGCCACTTTCTACCACTCTAAATTCCAAACATCCGCCTCTAACCCTAGGAAGCTCTTTGCCACATTCTCCTCCCTGCTGAATCCCCCCTCCCTCTCTGTGGATGACTTCGTCAACCATTTTGAAAAGAAGGTTGACGACATCCGATCCTCGTTTGTTAAGTCAAATGACACTGCTGGTCCTGCTCACACTGCCCTACCCTATGCTTTGACTTCTTTCTCCCCTCTCTCCAGATAAAATCTTGCGACTTGTGACGGCAGGCCGCCCAACAACCTGCCCGCTTGACCCTATCCCCTCCTCTCTTCTCCAGACCATCTCCGGTGACCTTCTCCCTTACCTCACCTCGCTGATCAACTCATCCTTGACCGCTGGCTATGTCCCTTCCGTCTTCAAGAGAGCGAGAGTTGCACCCCTTCTCAAAAAAACAACACTCGATCCCTCTGATGTCAACAACTACAGACCAGTATCCCTTCTTTCTTTTCTCTCCAAAACTATTGAGCGTGCCGTCTTTAGCCAACTCTCTTGCTATCTCTCTCAGAATGACCTCCTTGATCCAAACCAGTCAGGTTTCAAGACTGGTCATTCAACTGAGACTGCTCTTCTCTGTGTCATGGAGGCTCTCCGCACTGCTAAAGCTAACTCTCTCTCCGCTGCTCTTGTCCTTCTAGACCTGTCTGCTGCCTTTGATACTGTGAACCATCAGATCCTCCTCTCCACCCTCTCCGAGCTGGGCATCTCCGGCGCGGCTCACTCTTGGATTGCGTCCTACCTTACCGGTCGCTCCTACCAAGTGGCGTGGCGAGAAGCTGTCTCCGCACCACGTGCTCTCACCACTGGTGTCCCCCAGGGCTCAGTTCTAGGCCCTCTCCTATTCTCGCTATACACCAAGTCACTTGGCACTGTCATATCCTCACATGGCCTCTCCTATCATTGCTACGCTGATGACACACAACTAATCTTCTCCTTTCCCCCTTCTGATAACCAGGTGGCGAATCGCATCTCTGCATGTCTGGCAGACATATCAGTATGGATGACGGATCACCACCTCAAGCTGAACCTCGGCAAGACGGAGCTGCTCTTCCTCCCGGGAAGGACTGCCCGTTCCATGATCTCGCCATCACGGTTGACAACTTCGTTGTGTCCTCCTCCCAGAGTGCGAAGAGCCTTGGCGTGACCCTGGACAACACCCTGTCGTTCTCCGCTAACATCAAGGCGGTGACCCGATCCTGTAGGTTCATGCTCTACAACATTCGGAGAGTACGACCCTGCCTTACACAGGAAGCGGCACAGGTCCTAATCCAGGCACTTGTCATCTCCCGTCTGGATTACTGCAACTCGCTGTTGGCTGGGCTCCCTGCCTGTGCCATTAAACCCCTACAGCTCATCCAGAATGCCGCAGCCCATCTGGTGTTCAACCTTCCCAAGTTCTCTCAAGTCACCCCGCTCCTCCGCACACTCCACTGGCTTCCAGTTGAAGCTCGCATCTGCTACAAGACCATGGTGCTTGCCTACGGAGCTGTGAGGGGAACGGCACCTCCGTACCTTCAGGCTCTGATCAGTCCCTACACCCAAACGAGGGCACTGCGTTCATCCACCTCTGGCCTGCTGGCTCCCCTACCTCTGCGGAAGCATAGTTCCCGCTCAGCTCAGTCAAAACTGTTCGCTGCTCTGGCACCCCAATGGTGGAACAAGCTCCCTCAAGACGCCAGGACAGCGGAGTCACTCACCACCTTCCGGAGACATTTGAAACCCCACCTCTTTAAGGAATACCTGGGATAGGATAAAGTAATCCTTCTACCCCCACCCCCCCCTTTACTCCAACCCACCCCCCCCCTAAAAAAATAATAATATATATATATATATAAAAAATATATAATTCAATAAAAAATAAAACATTGTAAAGTGGTTATCCCACTGGCTATAAGGTGAATGCACCTATTTGTAAGTCGCTCTGGATAAGAGCGTCTGCTAAATGACGTAAATGTAAATTGTATTAAACAATAACATTGAAGGGTTGCACAATCCCGTGTAGGCTTTCTTCAGAATTTACTTCAACAGTGGAGTAAATGAACACCCACATACCTTGGTACGGGTATCATTTCAATTCTATTATAGCTAACACCCAAGGTTCACAGAAGTTATATTTGGCTTGGGGAGACAATGATATCACACCTTTGTGTAGGTGTTATTGGTGTTATATTATAATAACATTTTAAGGGTAATCCAATCCTTTAGGCTTTAGGATTTACTGTGAGAGTTGAGCCAGGTAGCTAGTGGATAAACTGGAACAGTGGCTCATTGGGAAATACATAATGGCCTCAAATTGCCCTTAGAATTAGTGCTATACTGCGTGGTTTTGAGCATGGCTTGTTCCAAAAACAATGAACAAAAGGCAGCATTCTAAACTTCAGAACATCATTGCCACATTCCCTGTCCTACAACCTGACCTCAAAGACTACCATCACAGACTTCTGCTTTTCAGCCATAGAGATGCAGATAGATATTTATGACGCCAAACATTGCCATAAAGGGAATTACTGTGTGCTATTGTGTGTGCCATGTTTAAATGACAACATACTGCAGATTCAAACACTCTGTTAAGTCAACCATTCGGATGCAGGCAGTTCTTTATGACACTATACGGTCTGGTTTAGTCTCATACACCACAATAAGAGCAACGACTGCACTTTACATAACTACACTAGTAAGAACTACTACAGTACAATCTCACATCTATATCTATACTCTCACTGTTCTCCTCAAATGACTGAACAAAGAGGATTTAAAGTTCAAACTGTTCAAAACGTTCTATACTTTTCTACCTTGCATTTCAGTATGTTTCTACCTTGCATTCCCTTAGGTAAAAACCTAGTCCACAGTCCTTACTGAATCTACTGCAGACAAGAATGCATTCATTCATATCCACATGAGTGTACAGAAGTTTGTTCACCAGACATTTAAAAGGTAAAAGGAATAACTTACCTCAGTGCTGTTAGTGAAAGGAACAGAAAGTCCACTGTCTCTACTAACGTTTCTCTTTCCCTCTCTTTCTTTCTTTCTCTCTCTCTCTCCGGTTTGTTTCTGTGTCAGTAACTCTTACCTTCCTCTCCGTCCCCCCTTTCCTCACTCTCTTTCTTTGTGTAGTGTGCCAATGTTCTTCTCTCCGGAGCACCTTCTCTTCTCTCCCTCTCTGAAATCTGGCAGACAGTTAGCTGGTTCACACTACTGTGCACCGATTCAGTCGTCTAACTGCAATCTGCTGTGTTGCAAACATCCTCTCTGATGAGACCACCTCTCTCTTTCTCTCTGCCTCTCTCACTACCTTTTCAAAACTAATGATTTGGCTTCTCTCCCTTTCTCTCTCTCCCTCCCTCCCTCCCTCCCTCCCTCTCTCACTTTGTTTATGTCTACACACCCCACTTCCTCTGCTCCCCCGTCCCCTTGCTCACTCTAGCACAAGGAAGTACATCAACTTCAAATGAGTCCCTACAGACAGATAAGGTAGACGATAAATCACTATCGGAGAGATCATTCAAAACCTGCAGTCCTCAGTTTACACCTACATACAATAGTTTACACAGTATGATGTTATATATAATAGCGTATTAGAGTGTAATATCAGATGTCCTTTTTAGACAACCCCTGTAGAGAAGTCTAATACTGAGAAGAAAAAAAGGAAATGCATTCAGAGAAAATATGTTCTCACATATGTCAACAAGCATCCTGTCAGTCACTCTGCTAAAAGCTTCTATGCACAGCCTGGACGTCACATGGGCAATGTAAATCCAGAACACTACCATTAGTATGATACTGTGTTATCTTTCGTGTGGATGTATTAATTTGTGGATGTCCATCATCCCATTTCATATGATATGTTAGGAATTTCAACTCGTACAATATGTGAGGAATTGCAATTCGTACATGTTCCGAATTCCAAATTGTTGGGGCTAACGTTAGCTAGGCTTGGGGTTAAGGTCAGGTGTTAGGTTAAAGGGTTAGGGTTAAGGGAAGGGTTAGCTAACATGCCAAGTTGTTTGTAAAGTAGCTAAAAAGTAGTAAAAGTAGCTAATTAGCTAAAATGATGAGATTCTAACACACAACCTTTGGATTGCTAGACGTCCGCATTATACGCCCGCCCATCCACCCCAACCAACAACTCTATTTTAGTTTTTGCCTTAAGTAACCATCTGTCTTATGTAACCATACCAAACATAACATATCATACTAACTTGAACGTCCAGGATTTACGTTTACTATGTTACATATAGTCTATGACACAAGGCTGCTATCTAAGATGTGGTCTGAGTAAACCTTACTTCTGTCTGCAAATATCTATAGATTGTCTTACTGAGACTGCCGTGTGTGTTTAGTCCAAGTGGGAGAGATTGGCAGTTCTATTTTGGAATGTGTAGAATTGACATGATCTTCTCCACCCTGTGGATTAGAATCATGTCCGTTCTAAGCGTTCCATCATTCTGAAACATTCTGTAAAGTAGTGTTCTACAGTATACAGCTGTTCCATTCTAGTCTAGTACCTGCCAAACTATTCACGTTTTACTTTTAATAAACGTTTAATCAATCTTTGTGTTCAACAAATTTACCAACTTTTTAGTTTTGTCCTCACTCATCTTTTTTCGTTAAACTTTTTCACCCCGGACGTTTATCCCGAGACAGAAGAGTCATTTTCCTGTGCGTTTTAGCTGCCAACTTTACGTTATTTTCCTTTTTTCCATCGCAACTTTTTTCCCTTATTCAACTTTTTCACTCCGGACGCTTTATCTGGACATGGTTCATCAACATCTTCAACAGCCGAAGCTAAGTAGTAACATTAACATGATGTCTTCTAATTGCAGTCGCTGTACTCATAATATACAGGAGAACGATCGCCTTACGGCGAAATAGCTGTGCTACAAGCCCAGCTTCAGACGCAATCGTTAGGCAAGGGTAATCTCAGTGTAGGAAAGGAAGAAACAGCGTCTGTGCCACCAGTAAGTACAGACAGTAACGTTAGTATAAATCCCCCCGCACAGTCCCCGCAGCCGGACAACTTTCTCATGGCTTCTGGAGGGAAATACTGTTGGAATGCTCAACCGGTGTCGCTCATTCAGCCGACAGAAACCTTCAACCGGTTTTCCCCATTATGTAGCGAGTCGGAGTCTGAGTCTGAGTCTTCTCTAGTCTCTACTCCTCCCGTTACGGGGTCTGAGACGCCGAAGGCTCCCACCATTAGCTCTGACAAATTGAAAACCCTAGTCATTGGCGACTCCATTACCCGCAGTATTAGACTTAAAACGAATCACCCAGCGATCATACACTGTTTACCAGGGGGCAGGGCTACCGACGTTAAGGCTAATCTAAAGATGGTGCTGGCTAAAGCTAAAACTGGCGAGTGTAGAGAGTATAGAGATATTGTTATCCACGTTGGCACCAACGATGTTAGGATGAAACAGTCAGAGGTCACCAAGTGCAACATAGCTTCAGCTTGTAAATCAGCTAGAAAGATGTGTCGGCATCGAGTAATTGTCTCTGGCCCCTCCCAGTTAGGGGAAGTGACGAGCTCTACAGCAGAGTCTCAGCACTTAATCGCTGGTTGAAAACTGTTTTCTGCCCCTCCCAAAAGATAACATTTGTGGATAATTGGCCCTCTTTCTGGGACTCACCCACAAACAGGACCAAGCCTGACCTGCTGAGGAGTGACGGACTCCATCCTAGCTGGAGGGGTGCTCTCCTCTTATCTACCAACATAGATAGGGCTCTAACTCCTCTAGCCCCACAGTGAAATAGGGTGCAGGCCAGGCAGCAGGCTGTTAGCCAACCTGCCAGCTTAGTGGAGTCTGCCAATAGCACAGTCAGTGTAGTCAGCTCAGCCATACCCATTGAGACTGTGTCTGTGCCTCGACCTAGGTTGGGCAAAACTAAACATGGCGGTGTTCACCCTAGCAATCTTATTAGGATAAAGACCTCCTCCATTCCTGCCATTATTGAAAGAGATCGTGATACCTCACATCTCAAAATAGGGTTACTTAATGTTAGATCCCTCACTTCAAAGGCAGTCATAGTCAATGAACTAATCACTGATCATAATCTCGATGTGATTGGCCTGACTGAAACATGGCTTAAGCCTGATGAATTTGCTGTGTTAAATGAGGCCTCACCTCCTGGTTACACTAGTGACCATATTCCCCGTGCATCCCGCAAAGGCGGAGGTGTTGCTAACATTTACGATAGCAAATTTCAATTTACAAAAAAAAAAATGGCGTTTTCATCTTTTGAGCTTCTAGTCATGAAATCTATGCAGCCTACTCAATCACTTTTTATAGCTACTGTTTACAGGCCTCCTGGGCCATATACAGCGTTCCTCTCTGAGTTTCCTGAATTCCTATCAGACCTTGTAGTCATAGCAGATCATATTCTAATTTTTGGTGATTTTAATATTCACATGGAGAAGTCCACAGACCCACTCCAAAAGTCTTTCGGAGCCATTATCGACTCAGTGGGTTTTGTCCAACATGTCTCTGGACCTACTCACTGCCACAGTCATACTCTGGACCTAGTTTTGTCCCATGGAATAAATGTTGTAGATCTTAATGTTTTTCCACAAAATCCTGGACTATCGGACCACCATTTTATTACATTTGCAATCGCAACAAATAATCTGCTCAGACCCCAACCAAGGAGCATCAAAAGTCGTGCTATAAATTCTCAAACAACACAAAAATTCATTGATGCCCTTCCAGACTCCTTCTGCCTACCCAAGGACGTCAGAGGACAAAAATCAGTTAACCACTTAACTGAGGAACTCAATTTAACCTTGCGCAATACCCTAGATGCAGTTGCACCCCTAAAAACGAAAAACATTTGTCATAAGAAACTAGCTCCCTGGTATACAGAAAATACCCGAGCTTTGAAGCAAGCTTCCAGGAAATTGGAACGGAAATGGCGCCACACCAAACTGGAAGTCTTCCGACTAGCTTGGAAAGACAGTACCGTGCAGTACCGAAGAGCCCTCACTGCTGCTCGATCATCCTACTTTTCCAACTTAATTGAGGAAAATAAGAACAATCCAAAATTTCTTTTTGATACTGTTGCAAAGCTAACTAAAAAGCAGCATTCCCCAAGAGAGGATGGCTTTCACTTCAGCAGTGATAAATTCATGAACTTCTTTGAGGAAAAGATCATGACCATTAGAAAGCAAATTACGGACTCCTCTTTGAATCTGCGTATTCCTCCAGGGCTTAGCTGTCCTGGATCTGCCAGACTCTGCGAGGGCCTGGGATCGGGAGAGACACTTAAGTGTTTTAGTACTATATCTCTTGACACAATGATGAAAATAATCATGGCCTCTAAACCTTCAAGCTGCATACTGGATCCTATTCCTACTAAACTGCTGAAGGAGCTGCTTCCTGTGCTTGGCCCTCCTATGTTGAACATAATAAACAGCTCTCTATCCACCGGATGTGTACCAAACTCACTAAAAGTGGCAGTGATAAAGCCTCTCTTGAAAAAGCCAAACCTTGACCCGGAAAATATAAAAAACTATCGGCCTATATCGAATCTTCCATTCCTCTCAAAAATTTTAGAAAAAGCTGTTGCGCAGCAACTCACTGCCTTTCTGAAGACAAACAATGTATACGAAATGCTTCAGTCTGGTTTTAGACCCCATCATAGCACTGAGACTGCACTTGTGAAGGTGGTAAATGACCTTTTAATGGCGTCAGACCGAGGCTCTGCATCTGTCCTCGTGCTACTAGACCTTAGTGCTGCCTTTGACACCATCGATCACCACATTCTTTTGGAGAGACTGGAAACCCAAATTGGTCTACACGGACAAGTTCTGGCCTGGTTTAGATCCTACCTGTCGGAAAGATATCAGTTTGTCTCTGTGAATGGTCTGTCCTCCGACAAATCAACTGTACATTTCGGTGTTCCTCAAGGTTCCGTTTTAGGACCACTATTGTTTTCACTATATATTTTACCTCTTGGGGATGTTATTCGAAAACATAATGTTAACTTTCACTGCTATGCGGATGACACACAGCTGTACATTTCAATGAAACATGGTGAAGCCCCAAAATTGCCCTCGCTAGAAGCCTGTGTTTCAGACATAAGGAAGTGGATGGCTGAAAACTTTTTTACTTTTAAACTCGGACAAAACAGAGATGCTTGTTCTAGGTCCCAAGAAACAAAGAGATCTTCTGTTAAATCTGACAATTCATCTAGATGGTTGTAAAGTCGTCTCAAATAAAACTGTGAAGGACCTCGGTGTTACTCTTGACCCTGATCTCTCTTTTGACGAACATATCAAGACTGTTTCAAGGACAGCTTTTTTCCATCTACGTAACATTGCAAAAATCAGAAATTTTCTGTCCAAAAATGATGCAGAAAAATTAATCCATGCATTTGTTACTTCTAGGTTAGACTACTGCAATGCTCTATTTTCCGGCTACCCGGATAAAGCACTAAATAAACTTCAGTTAGTGCTAAATACGGCTGCTAGAATCCTGACTAGAACCAAGAAATTTGATCATATTACTCCAGTGCTAGCTTCCCTACACTGGCTTCCTGTTAAGGCAAGGGCTGATTTCAAGGTTTTACTGTTAACCTATAAAGCGTTACATGGGCTTGCTCCTACCTATCTTTCCGAGTTGGTCCTGCCGTACATACCAATACGTACGCTACGGTCACAAGACGCAGGCCTCCTAATTGTCCCTAGAATTTCTAAGCAAACAGCGGGAGGCAGGGCTTTCTCCTATAGATCTCCATTTTTATGGAACAGTCTGCCTACCCATGTGAGAGACGCAGACTCGGTCTCAACCTTTAAGTCTTTACTGAAGACTTATCTCTTCAGTAGGTCATATGATTGAGTGTAGTCTGGCCCAGGAGTGTGAAGGTGAACGGAAAGGCTGGAGCAACGAACAGCCCTTGCTGTCTCTGCCGGGCCGGTTCCCCTCTCCACTGGGGTTCTCTGCCTCTAACCCTGTTGCAGGGGCTGAGTCACTGACTTGCTGGTGCTCTTTCATGCCGTCCCTGGGAGGGGGTGCGTCACTTGAGTGGGTTGAGTTACTGACGTGATCTTCCTGTCTGGGTTGGCGCCCCCCCTTGGTTTGTGCTGTGGTGGAGACCTCTGTGGGCTATACTCGGCCTTGTCTCAGGATTGTAAGTTGGTGGTTGGGGATATCCCTCTAGTGGTGCGGGGGCTGTGCTTTGGCGGAGTGGGTGGGGTTATATCCTTCCTGTTTGGCCCTTTCCGGGGGTTTCTTCGGATGGGGCCACAGTGTCTCCGGACCGCTCCTGTCTCAGCCTCCAGTATTTATGCTGCAGTAGTTTATGTGTCGGGGGGCTGGGGTTAGTTGGTTATACCTGGAGTACTTCTCCTGTCTTATCCAGTGTCCTGTGTGAATTTAAGTATGCTCTCTCTAATTCTCTCGTTCTCTCTTTCTCTCTGAGAACCTGAGCCCTAGGACCATACGTCAGGACTACCGGGCATGATGACACCTTGCTGTCCCCAGTCCGCCTGGCCTTGCTGCTATTCCAGTTTCAACTGTTCTGCCTGCGGCTACGAAACCCCTACCTGTCCCAGACCTGCTGTTTTCAACTCTTTAATGATCGGCTATGAAAAGCCAACTGAGAGACCTGAGCCCTAGGACCATACGTCGGGACTACCGGCCGTGGTGACTCCTTGCTGTCCCCAGTCCGCCTGGCCTTGCTGCTATTCCAGTTTCAACTGTTCTGCCTGCGGTTATGGAACCCCTACCTGTCCCAGACCTGCTGTTTTCAACTCTTAATGATCGGCTATGAAAAGCCAACAGATTTATTCCTGATTATTATTTGACCATGCTTGTCACTTATGAACATTTTTGAACATCTTGGCATGGTTCTGTTATAATCTCCACCCGGCACAGCCAGAAGAGGACTGGCCACCCCTCATAGCCTGGTTCCTCTCTAGGTTTCTTCCTAGGCTTTCGCCTTTCTAGGGAGTTTTTCCTAGCCACCGTGCTTCTACACCTGCATTACTAGCTGTTTGGGGTTTTAGGCTGGGTTTCTGTACAGCACTTCGAGATATTAGCTGATGTAAGAAGGGCTATATAAAATAAAATTGATTGATTGATTGATAGTCCCCTCCGACCATATCTGCAGCCTAAACTCTCTGGAAGCACACCCCCCTATGGTGACGTCATCCCTAGTGTGTGTGAAAGACTTTCTGACCCTCTCCGTCTGTTACAGCTCCAACCAACCTAGGAACATTCATGTACCTAGCCCCCAACTGGCCAAGTCAACAGAGGGATAGAGGAAGCTGGACACGCACATAAACTACACTAAATGGGTGAAGAGACAGAAACAACAGGTCAGCCACACATCATTAAGAACGTTCAGTCCAGACGCCCCAGGTTTGAATCTAGAGTCAACAAGGGACTGGATTGTCTACTAGTGAACATCCTTCCATTGTCTTCACACCAGTTGTGCTTATCAGTGGTTTATCATCATCATCAATAGTTTGAGTAATACTGGTCACACAAGACACTTCAAGACCTTTCAGTCAAAATGCCCCATGATTCCACAAAGTGTCAGCATGTGTCTACTGATAGTTCTGCTTTGAGTAATCTTGGTTAGCCCAGAACTAAAATCTTTGCGTAATTATGTTTATGATGTCTGTCTACGGGAGATTATGCTTTGAGTAATAACATGATCACAGCTTGGTCTGGATTGCACAGACTAATATACTTGGTTTTGCGCAGCGTTCAACACGCTTCCTGTTTTAAAAAGTACAGAGTAGCACAGTGCTATGTCGGATGAAGAAACACCCTCTAAAAGTGACACCTAAATTAAGCATTCATACTAACAGTAGGGTGAGTTAATAAATTCCCAAAGTCAAACTTTATCTGAAACATCAATACAATACAGACTTTCAGCAGTTGTGTCTTTGACGTTTATTTATTTTATAACAAAAAGAATTTATACTGTATATAAGACCCCAAAAACATGAACATGATAGGTGACCCAAAAAACACACTACTACTAATACTACTAATACTAGTACTACTACCACTACTACACTCACTAACCGTAGGATACCACACGCCAGTATTGAAGAGCTGCAATGTCTTGACTGCTATGTCTTTCAATCAATCGATGTCAAAGTCTAAGGTTGATGTAAACTAAACTGGTTTTTATAATATAGAGTCCAGAGAGTGTTTTACAAACGCTACCACTGTCGTGGAAGTGGAAACGTAATCTTTCTTTTAAGAACGCTCTATTTCCAACATCTAAAAGAGTGCGGAAGTCGATTGTATATTAAAATATACAACAAGTCATACAGAGACTATGGCAATTTTCAAGTTGGAAATGTTAATGTTTTGAACATTGTCTAAGCTGCATGTTGGTAATGAATGAATGTGTGAGACTAGGGATGCAAAATGCAGCGGAAACTTTCTCAAAATCCCCTGGTTTTTCCAGAAATCCTGGTTGGAGGATTTCCTGTTAATTCCCTCCCGATTCACTGAGTCTTCCAACCGAGATTCCAGGAAAACCTGAGAATTTTGCAACCTTATGTGAGACTAAGATAAGAGGGGGGTAGAAATCAAGTTGTTCTGATGGTTTTGTGTCTGGCCTTCTTTAGGAGGGGTTGGATACCGAGGGACCTTTTTCCTCATCGTCTGGAGGGCAGGCTACAAAATCAGCCAACATGGACGCCATCACTTCTTCATCCAACTGAGAGAAGAGAGAAAAAGAGAGAAAACAGAAACAGAAAGAGGGAGAGAGGGAGAGCGAGAGAGAGAGGGAGAGAGAGGGAGGGAGAGAAAGGAAGTGAGGGAGAGAAAGAGGAAAGTTAGATTTACATCATTCTGTGAAAGAGGAACTGCACAACAGCCATTAACTAACATTTTGTATCTAAAAACAGATGATTGGTATACAGTGAGCTCCAAAAGTATTGGGACAGTGACACATTTTTTGTTGTTTTGGCTCTGTACTTCAGCACTTTGGATTTGAAATGATACAATGACTGAGGTTAAAGTGCAGACTGGCAGCTTTTGGTCCCCCCCCCATTTTAGGGGACCAAAAGTATTTGGACAAATTCACTTCTGTTTATTAAAGTTGTCAAAAGTTTAGTATTTGGTCCCATATTCCTAGCACGCAACGATTACATCAAGCTTGTGACTCTACAAACTTGTTGGATGCATTTGTTGTCGGTTTTAGTTGTGTTTCAGATTATTTTGTGCTCAATAGAAATGAATGGTAAATAATGTAGTGTGTCATTTTGGAGTCACTTTTATTGTAAATAAGAATATAATACATTTCTATAAACTTGTACATGAATGTGGATGCTACCATGATTACGGATAGTCCTGAATGAACCGTGAATAATAATGAGTGAGAAAGTTAGACGCACAAATATCATACCCCCAAGACATGCTAACCTCTCACCATTACAAGAACAGGGGAGGTTAGCATTTTTGGGGGGATATGATATTTGTGCGTCTAACTTTCTCACTCAACATTATTCACAATACATTCAGGATTATCCGTAATCATGGTAGCATCAAAATCAAAGTGCTGGAGTACAGAGACAAAAAAAGATATACAAAAAATTCACTGTCCCAACACTTTTGGAGCTCACTGTATCTACACACAAACCATGTCCAAGGAAGTCGCTCATGGAAAAAAAGGAGCTAAAAGGCTTGGAATGTGAATGGTTTTAAGGATGGTCTGAGAAAGACCACTTACCTTTTTCTTCTCTGTACCCTGTCCTGTTCCTTCCTCCTCTCCCTCCCTCTTCCTCTTCATCCCTCGCCCATCCTCTTCTCCATCCTCCTCTCCTCCTTTCTCGCATTCAGGCTCCTCCCCCTCTGTCTCGCTCGGAGCTGCTGATGACTTAATATCCTCTTTAGCAGAGTCCCCGCCCTGTTTTGCTGGTTCTTCTCCCTGATTGGATGGCTGGTCGTTGCCGCCCACCCTCACTTCCTGTGCAGGCTCCGCTTCCTGTTCGTGTTGAGGGGCGGGGCCTTCAGAAGAGGACGTTGCCTCTGGACGATCGGCTCCCTGCTGCTCACAAGACTTCACTTCCTGCCCTTGCCCCTCCCCTAGCTCCTCCCTCTCTTCCAGAGCGCCGCCCGTCACACACAGAATCTGAGGCATTGTCGGGTCGTTCATCCCTTCAGTGTCATCCTCCTCTCCTCCTTCCCTCTCTTCCTCCAGCACGCCGATGCTCTCTACCTCCTGAGCCTTCACTCCTTCTTCCCCGTACACTCTTCTGTTGGTCTCCAGCTCCTCTATACCTCCTTCCATCTCTCTCTCCATGCAGAATCCCCCCATCCCTCCTTCCTCCGCCACTTCTCGGAGCACCTCTCCTTCCTCCCTCCCCATCCCTCCCCTCCTCCCTTCTCCGTCCAACAGCCTGATCTCTTCCTCCTCTTCTTCTTCTTCTTCATCTTCATCTTCCATCTCCTCCCCCTCTTCCTCCTCATAGTCATCAAACTCTTCTCCATCATAAAACTCTTCTTCTTCATCGGGGAAATCGCTCCCTTCTTCCTCCTCCTCTTCCTCCTCCAACTCCTCCTCCTCCTCTCCCAGCTCGTCCTCATCCTCCATCTCTTCATCCTCCTCCTCTTCCTCTTCAGAGCTGTTGATATTAATAACAGAATGATCTTCCTCACTGGCCTGTTGCTGCTGTAGGGCTCTGCTGGGCTGAGCTAGCTGGTTCTGGAGCTGGTGCATCTGTAGAGTCAAAGTCAGAACATTGTATTTAAAGGGTTCTGGAGCTGGTGCATTTCGGAAACGTCTGTCAGATCATGTGATGAAACAAGCAATGCATAGTGTAGAGAACCATTGTACCATCTACCTTTTAAATAACCCAAAATATAGTAGTATTTTCCGCTTTTTAAATCTGGTGTACAACACCGGACGTAAAAAGACGCAAAAACGAAACTTAAGGGGGGAAGCATAGAAATAGCGCACACAGAACGGATCTACCGCTTCACAGACTTGCTTTTAATGAGAATGAGAGATCTATAACTCACATTTCTTTGTGATTTTACCTGTATGGGGAGACCCAGTGGTGTGGGTTGACCTGGGGCTGGTGGCTGGCCCTGAAGCAACATCTGCTGTAGCTGGGCTCCAGGGAGGGAGTCAGCCCCAACTCCTAACCCCACAGAGGGAGCACCGAGCTGGGTCACGCCGGTGGAGTTGAGGGGGGGAACCAGAGAGGCTAGTGGAGCTGGAGGGAACGAGTTGATGGAGTTAGGAGCGGCGGAGGAGGGGAGGAGAGGGTGAGGGAGGGAAGTGGAGGGGAGGAGAGGGTGAGTGAGGGAGGTGGAGGGGAGGTCATTGGAGAGGGGGAGGGAGATGTCCCCGCCTGGGTCGTCCCCTGGACCGGGTACGGGGAGCGTGGCACCCCCTGGTACTAAGGAAGACACGGGGAGAGTGGCCACGGTGCTGGCGCCATCTTGGTTCTGTAACATCAGCATCCCCCGTGGGAAGATGACAACGCTATCGTCCGAGTCGCTCTCTAGTGAAATCTCCACATCCTCTGCTTCCTCTTTGTCGTAACGGATGAAGACGGGTCTCTGGCCCTCTGAGAGCCCCAGCCCTGCCAGCTCGCCCTGATGGGGAGACAGGAGCAGGTCTCCTGGAGTAGAGCCCTGGCCAGAGAGCCCGGGAGGAACCAGAGATAGGTGGTTGTCCAGGGAACCTAGGAGGGTATGGCCCAGGCCGAGTGTGTGTCGGCCGGGGAAGGGACCTCCGAGGAGGGTGGGGAGGGTGAGGCTGGAGGCCTGGGAAGGGGTGAGGAGGGAGGCGGCAGGGCTGGGTTTGAGGGTGAGGGGGGGCAGGGGGAGGGAGAGGGATGGGGTGCGCGGGTGGAGAAGGGAGTTGCATATGGTCAGGGCCTCAGTGCAGAAGGAGGAGACCTGAAGAGAGACACGAGAGAGAGAGACACGAGAGAGAGAGAGAGAGAGAGAGAGAGAATGATCAGTAAACAAGTGCATTCTAAAAAGGTCACTAGTCCAGTACATTTCACTATGGACACAAATTTGCCTGAGCTAACCAAAAGGAGAAAATAACAGTACACATGGAAAATACTCCTACGCTATATACAAATCTACCCAGAGTATCTCTAAACAGCCTATGAGGGTAACATGACACCACTAAACTCAAGTTGAACTGTCTCTCAAAACATTCATTTTATTCACAGTTAAAGAAAAACTGTCAGCAATCAAGTTTCCAAGGTATACGACTTTCAAAATACAGAAATACAGTCGGTATGATGTATTTTGAACCATATGTTTTATATTTTTAAATTTTTATATTGCAAAATGGATCATACCGGCTGTATTTATGCATTTTGAATGTTATATACACCTTGGAAACTTGATTGCTGACCTGCAAAACATTTTGGGACTATATCAACAATGGACAAATTAAACAAATACTAAAAGATAGTTTTTGGGTGGCGTTTTCCTTTAAATACAGTGCATTCGGAAAGTATTCAGACCCCTTCCCTTTTTCCACGTTACGTTACAGCCTTATTCTAAAATTGATTTTTTTTAAATGTTATCCCCTCACCAATCTACACACCAAACCCCATAATGACAAACCGAAGAGGTTTTTAGAAATGTTTGCAAATGTAAAAAAAAAAAAAAAAACGTATTTACATAAGTATTCAGACCCTTTGCTATGAGACTCAAAATTGAGCTCAGTTGCATCCTGTTTCCATTGATCATCCTTGAGATGTTTCTACAACTTGATTGGAGTCCACCTGTGGTAAATTCAATTGATTGGACATGAAAGGCCTCCTGTAGCTCAGTTGGTAGAGCATGGCGCTTGCAACGCCAGGGTTGTGGGTTCGATTCCCACGGGGGGCCAGTATGAAAAATGTATGCACTCACTAACTGTAAGTCGCTCTGGATAAGAGCGTCTGCTAAATGTCTAAAATGTAAATGTAAAATTTAGAAAAGGCACACACCTGTCTATATGAAGGTCCTACAGTTGACAGTGCATGTCAAAGCAAAAACCAAGCCATGAGGTCAAAGGAATTGTCCATAGAGCGCCGAGACAGAATTGTGTCGAAGCACAGATCTGGGGAAGGGTACCAAAAAATGTCTGCAGTATTGAAGGTCCCCAAGAACACAGTGGCCTCCATCATTCTTAAATGGAAGAAGTTTGGAACCACCAAGACTCTTCCTAGAGCTGGCCACCAGGCCAAACTGAGCAATCGGGGGGAAAAGGGCCTTGGTCAGGGAGGTGACCAAGAAACCGATGGTCACGCTGACAGAGCTCTAGAGTTCCTCTGTGGAGATGGGAGAACCTTCCAGAAGGCCAACCATCTCCGCAGCACTCCACCAATCAGGCCTTTATGGTAGAGTGGCCAGAAGGAAGCCACTCCTCAGTAAAAGGCACATGACAGCCCGCTTGGAGTTTGCCAAAAGGCACCTTAAGGACTCTCAGACCATGAGAAACAAGATTCTCTGGTCTGATGAAACCAAGATCGAACTCTTTGGCCTGAATGCCAAGCGTCACGTCTGGAGGAAACCTGGCACCATCCCTACGGTGAAGCATGGGTGGCAGCATCATGCTGTTGGGATGTTTTTCAGCGGCAGGGACTGGAAGACTAGTCAGGATCGAGGGAAAGATGAACGGAGCAAAGTACAGACAGATCCTTGATGAAAACCTGCACCAGAGCGCTCAGGACCTCAAACTGGGGCGAAGGTTCACCTTCCAACAGGACAACGACCAAGAAGACGCAGACCCTGACTGAGTCTGTAATACCAACATGTTTAAAGCAGACCACCATAGTCCCTGTGCCCAAGGAAACTAAGATAACCTGCCTAAATGACAAATGAACCGTAGCACTCACGTCTGTAGCCATGAAGTGCTTTGAAAGGCTGGTCATGGGTCACATCAACACCATTATCCCAGAAACCCTAGACCCACTCCAATTTGCATACCGCCCCAACAGATCCACAGATGATGCAATCTCTATTGCACTCCACACTGCCCTTTCCCACCTGGACAAGAGGAACACCTATGTGAGAATGCTATTCATTGACTACAGCTCAGCGTTCAACACCATAGTGCCCTCAAAGCTCATCACTAAGCTAAGGATCCTGGGACTAAACACCTCCCTCTGCAACTGGATCCTGGACTTCCTGACGGGCCGCCCCCAGGTGGTTAGGGTAGGTAACAACACATCCGCCACGCTGATCCTCAACACGGGGGCACCTCAGGGGTGCGTGCTCAGTCCCCTCCTGTACTTCCTGTTCACCCATGACTGCATGGCCAGGCACGACTTCAACACCATCATTAAGTTTGCTGACGACACAACAGTGGTAGGCCTGATCACCGACAACTATGAGACAGCCTATAGGGAGGAGGTCAGAGACCTGGCCGTGTGGTGCCAGGATAACAACCTCTCTCTCAACGTGATCAAGACAAAGGAGATGATTGTGGACTACAGGAGAAAAAAAAAGAGGACTGACCCCATTCTCATCGACGGGGCTGTAGTGGAACAGGTTGAGAGCTTCAAGTTCCTTGGTGTGCACATCACCAACAAACTATCATGGTCCAAACACACCAAGACAGTCGTGAAAAGGGCACGACAAAGCCTATTCCCCCTCAGGAGACTGAAAAGATTTGGCATGGGTCCTCAGATCCTCAAAAAGTTACACAGCTGCACCAGAGAGCATCCTGACTGGTTGCATCACCGCCTGGTATGGCAACTGCTCAGCCTCCGACCGCAAGGTACTACAGGGTAGTGCGTACGGCCCAGTACATCACTGGGGCCAAGCTTCCTGCCATCCAGGACCTCTATACCAGGCGGTGTCAGAGGAAGACCCTCAAAATTGTCAAAGACTCCAGCCACCCTAGTCATAGACTGTTCTCTCTGCTACCGCATGGCAAGCGGTACCGGAGCGCTAAGTCTAGGTCCAAAAGGCTTCTCAACAGCTTCTACCCCCAAGCCATAAGACTCCTGAACAGCTAATCATTGCTACCCGGACTATTTGCACTGCCCCCCCATCCCCACCCCCTCTTTTACGCTGCTGCTACTCTGTTTACTCTGTCACTTTAACTCTACCCACATGTACATATTACCTCAATTACCTCGACTAGCCGGTGCCCCCGCACATTGACTCTGCATCGGTACCCTCCTGTATATAGCCTCCCTACTGTTATTTTATTTTACTGCTGCTCTTTAGTTATTTTGCTTGTATTTCTTTTTACTTAACACTTTTCAGCTAAATTAACATGTGTAAATATTTGTATGAACATAACAAGATTCAACAACTGAGACATAAACTGAACAAGTTCCACAGACATGTGACTAACAGAAATTGAATAATGTGTCCCTGAACAAAAGGGGGGGGGATACCAGATGCATTAAGTACTTCAGTGCATCTCCTCCTCATGGACTGCACCACATTTGCCAGTTCTTGCTGTGAGATGTTACCCCACTCTTCCACCAAGGCACCTGCAAGTTCCCTGACATTTCTGGGGGGAATGGCCCTAGTCCTCACCCTTCGATCCAACAGGTCCCAGACGTGCTCAATGGGATTGAGATCCGGGCTCTTCGCTGGCCATGGCAGAACACTGACTTTCCTGTCTTGCAGGAAATCACGCACAGAACGAGCAGTACGGCTGCTGGCATTGTCATGCTGGAGGGTCATGTCAGGATGAGCCTGCAGGAAGGGTACCACATGAGGGAGGAGGATGTCTTCCCTGTAACGCACAGCGTTGAGATTGCCTGCAATGAAAACAAGCTCAGTCCGATGATGCTGTGACACACCGCCCCAGACCATGACGGACCCTCCACCTCCAAATCGATCCCGCTCCAGAGTACAGGCCTCAGTGTAATGCTCATTCCTTTGACGATAAACGCGAATCCAACCATCACCCCTGGTGAGACAAAACCGCGACTCGTCAGGGAAGAGCACTTTTTGCCAGTCCTGTCTGGTCCAGCGATGGTGGGTTTGTGCCCATAGGCAACGTTGTTGCCGGTGATGTCTGGTGGGGACCTGCCTTACAACAGGCCTACAAGCCATCAGTCCAGCCTCTCTCAGCCTGTTGCGGACAGTCTGAGCACTGATGGAGGGATTGTGCATTCCTGGTGTAACTCGGGCAGTTGTTGTTGCCATCCTGTACCTGTCCCGCAGGTGTGATGTTCAGATGTACCGATCCTGTGCAGGTGTTGTTACACATGGTCTGCCACTGCGAGGACGATCAGCTGTCCGCCCTGTCTTAGGCGTCTCACAGTACGGACATTGCAATTTATTGCCCTGGCCACATCTGCAGTCCTCATGCCTCCTTGCAGCATGCCTAAGGCTCGTTCACGCAGATGAGCAGGGACCCTGGGCATCTTTCTTTTAGTTTTCATTAATTGTTTATGGTTCATTGAACAAGCATGGGAAACAGTGTTTAAACCCTTTACAATGAAGATCTGTGACGTTATTTTGAATTTTATGAATTATCTTTGAAAGACAGGGTCCTGAAAATGGGAGGTTTCTTTTTTTACTGAGTTTATATGCAGGCTACTGAGCTTGTCTGATGCTTTAAGCACTGCGATTAAACATTGAGACACACAAATTACAAAGAGGGAGCCAGAGATCAATATAGCCTAACCAGAAGAAGAAGGAAAACTGTTCCCGACCCTCCTCCTCCTCCTGCTGGCCTTCGCATTCTGCCGTTAAGCTCCTGAAGTTGCCGGTTATAGGCTACACCAGCTGTCGGCAACCTTTTCCATTTGGAGTGACAAGTTATCGTACCATTTCTACTGATCTGCGTGCCAGTTATGATTTTCATATGCACATTTTCGTGGAACAGTTTCATTTCATTCATTATAAAAAAAAGTATTCACATCTCCAAATCAATGTCATGTGGTTAATAAAAATTATATAAAAATGAAAATGATACAAATCTAAAAGTAACTTCTACTGCCATTGCCAATATGTAAAAATAGCCTACATAAAGCCAACAAAAAAAATTAACATTAAGCCTGCAGGTAGAACATTTCCAGATAAAAATGAATATCCTATAAATCACATTGGCTACAAATGGCCTGTTTGCAAGGAACTTGAAATGTTTTATCAACTATTAACTTAGTCCGGCCCGAAGCTCGTTCTAGCAAACTTGCAACATTGCATAAAATATTCTGGGCCCTCAGAGTTTCCCGGGCCAGTGCACTCCGGACAGGCAGACACAGCTGTACACTATTTGCGCAAGGGATAAGAAGTAATCAGGTAGGCCTTTTTATGACGTTTCCACCGGACCAGAGCATTAAAAATGTTTTACCCTTTCATGCAGAGTGGTTATTAAAAGAGAGAGCTAGAAAGATTTTTCAAATAGGCTACATTGAGGAACTATTGTCATTCTCAATGGATGTAAAAACAGACTTTGTTTACTTGCTGTTTTGAGGCAAAGAAAACATTACTTTGAGAAGCTCCACAGTGATGGCGAGTTAAGACAATCAGAAATAGTATCATACTTCTATACGCGTAATCAGGTGCGTGTCCTTGCTCAACATTGACAGGAGTGCTTCAAACAAAAGACAATTAATACATTGACAACTTGTAAATTGAATGAAATAAACCAACACTTTTTTATCACGAGTGTAGCCTAGGTTGTGGGCTCCGCAAACAACATGTCCACTCCTACAATGACAACGGTAAGACTGTAATAATAATATATTGAATGCATTAACAGAAATTACCGTAACAAAACAAACATTGTAGATGATAAATGATGGTAATTAAGGTAAATGTACTACTGGGGATACTGGTGTGCCTCCACAATGGATTAGTCCACTGAGACAGGCGTGAGTCAGACAGGTGTCTCGTGTGCCATTAAAAATAAATCATATATTTGCCACTGCTCGACCCAAAGAAATATTGGTCGACCAACAGCCAATCGACCAGTCGACTAAATGGGGTCAGCCCTAATATTATATATTTAAGCAATAAGGGCTGAGGGGGTGTGGTACAGTGGGGAAAAAGTATTTAGTCAGCCACCAATTGTGCAAGTTCTCCCACTTAAAAAGATGAGAGAGGCCTGTAATTTTCATCATAGGTACACATCAACTGTGACAGACAAATTGAGATTTTTTTTCTCCAGAAAATCACATTGTAGGATTTTTAATGAATGTATTTGCAAATTATGGTGGAAAATAAGTATTTGGTCACCTACAAACAAGCAAGATTTCTGGCTCTCACAGACCTGTAACTTCTTCTTTAAGAGGCTCCTCTGTCCTCCACTCGTTACCTGTATTAATGGCACCTGTTTGAACTTGTTATCAGTATAAAAGACACCTGTCCACAACCTCAAACAGTCACACTCCAAACTCCACTATGGCCAAGACCAAAGAGCTGTCAAAGGACACCAGAAACAAAATTGTAGACCTGCACCAGGCTGGGAAGACTGAATCTGCAATAGGTAAGCAGCTTGGTTTGAAGAAATCAACTGTGGGAGCAATTATTAGGAAATGGAAGACATACAAGACCACTGATAATCTCCCTCGATCTGGGACTCCACGCAAGATCTCACCCCGTGGGGTCAAAATGATCACAAGAACGGTGAGCAAAAATCCCAGAACCACACGGGGGGACCTAGTGAATGACCTGCAGAGAGCTGGGACCAAAGTAACAAAGCCTACCATCAGTAACACTACGCCGCCAGGGACTCAAATCCTGCAGTGAAAGACGTGTCCCCCTGCTTAAGCCAGTACATGTCCAGGCCCGTCTGAAGTTTGCTAGAGTGCATTTGGATGATCCAGAAGAGGATTGGGAGAATGTCATATGGTCAGATGAAACCAAAATATAACTTTTTGGTAAAAACTCAACTCGTCGTGTTTGGAGGACAAAGAATGCTGAGTTGCATCCAAAGAACACCATACCTACTGTGAAGCATGGGGGTGGAAACATCATGCTTTGGGGCTGTTTTTCTGCAAAGGGACCAGGACGACTGATCCGTGTAAAGGAAAGAATGAATGGGGCCATGTATCGTGAGATTTTGAGTGAAAACCTCCTTCCATCAGCAAGGGCATTGATGGCTGGGTCTTTCAGCATGACAATGATCCCAAACACACCGCCCGGGCAACGAAGGAGTGGCTTCGTAAGAAGCATTTCTAGGTCCTGGAGTGGCCTAGCCAGTCTCCAGATCTCAACCCCATAGAAAATCTTTGGAGGGAGTTGAAAGTCCGTGTTGCCCAGTGACAGCCCCAAAACATCACTGCTCTAGAGGAGATCTGCATGGAGGAATGGGCCAAAATACCAGCAACAGTGTGTGAAAACCTTGTAAAGACTTACAGAAAATGTTTGACCTGTGTCATTGCCAACAAAGGGTATATAACAAAGTATTGAGAAACTTTTGTTATTGACCAAATACTTATTTTCCACCATAATTTGCAAATAAATTCATAAAAAATCCTACAATGTGATTTTCTGGATTTTTTTCTCTCTCATTTTGTCTGTCATAGTTGACGTGTACCTATGATGAAAATTACAGGCCTCTCCCATCTTTTTAAGTGGGAGAACTTGCACAATTGGTGGCTGACTAAATACTTTTTTCCCCCACTGTATGTATTATTATGTATGGGTGTTATATATGGAGATATGATAGGTCTGATAGGTCAGTGTATATGGCCAATATACCACGGCTAAGGGCTGTTCTTCAGCACGACATCCCTTAGTCGCCTGTAGCTCAGTTGGTAGAGCATGGGGCTTGCAACGCCAGGGTTGTGGGTTCGTTTCCCACGGGGGCTAGTATGAAATTGTAAGTCGCTCTGGATAAGAGCATCTGCTAAATGACTAAAATGTATATTGGCCATATACCACAACCCCCCGAGGTGCCTTATTGCTATTATAAACTAGTTATCAATGTAAATAGAGCAGTAAAATAAATGTTTTGACATACCCATGGTATACGGTCTGACATACCACGGCTGTCAGCCAATCAGCATTCAGGGCTCCAACCACCCAGTATATAAATATGGGGCGTGTATGATAGGAAAACTGTGTGTGTGTGTGTGTGTGTGTGTGTGTGTGTGTGTGTGTGTGTGTGTGTGTGTGTGTGTGTGTGTGTGTGTATGTATACACACACTACCGGTCAAAAGTTTTAGAACACCTACTCATTCAAGGTTTTATCTTTATTTTTACTATTTTCTACATTGTAGAATAATAGTGAACACATCAAAACTATGAAATAACACATATGGAATCATGTAGTAACCAAAAAAAGTGTTAAACAAATAAAAATATATTATATATATTTGAGATTCTTCAAATAGCCACCCTTTGCCTTGATGACAGCTTTGCACACTCTTGGCATTCTGTCAACCAGCTTCATGAGGTAGTCACCTGGAATGCATTTCAATTAACAGGTGTGCCTTCTTAAAAGTTAATTTGTGGAATTTCTTTCCTTCTTAATGCGCTTGAGCCAATCAGTTGTGTTGTGACAAGGTGGGAGGGGGGGTATACAGAAGATAGCCCTATTTAGTAAAAGACTACGTCCATATTATGGCAATAACAGTTCAAATAAGCAAAGAGAAACGACAGCCCATCATTACTTTAAGACATGAAGGTCAGTCAATCCAGAAAATGTCAATAACTTTTAAAGTTTCTTCAAGTGCAGTCGCAAAAACCATCAAGTGCTATGATGAAACTGGCTCTCATGAGGACCACCACAGGAATGGAAGACCCAGAGTTACCTCTGCTGTAGAGGATAAGTTCATTAGAGAGTTACCAGCCTCAGAAATTGCAGCCCAAATAAATGCTTCACAGAGTTCAAGTAACAGACACATCTCAACATCAACTGTTCAGAGGAGACTGTGTGAATCAGGCCTTCATGGTAGAATTGCTGCAAAGAAACCACTACTAAAGGACACCAGTAAGAAGAAGAGACTTGCTTGGGCTAAGAAACACGAGCAATGGACATTAGACCCGTGGAAATATGTCCTTTGGTCTGGAGTCCAAATTGGAGATTTTTGGTTCCAACCGCTGTGTCTTTATAAGATGCGGTGTGGGTGAACATATGCATGTTCATTTTCCAAATTGAGATGGTTTGGGATGAGTCGGACCGCAAAGTGAAGGAACAGCAGCCAACAAGTGCTCAGCATATGTGTGAACTCCTTCAAGACTGTTGGAAAAGCATTCCAGGTGAAGCTGGTTGAGAGAAGGCCAAGAGTGTGGAAAGCTGTCATCAAGGCAAAGGGTGGCTATTTGAAGAATCTCAAAAATAAAATATATTTTGATTTGTTAACACTTTTTGGGTTACTACATGAATCCATGTGTGTTATTTCATAGTTTTGATGTCTTCATTATTATTCTACAATGTAGAAAATAGTAGAAATAAAGAAAAACCCTTGAATGAGTAGGTGTTCTAAAACTTTGGACCGGTGGTGTAATAGATATACACAGCTCTGGAAGAAATTAAGCGACCACTGCAAATCTTTCTTAAATCAGCATCACTACATGTATGACAGCCATTCCATTCCAGTGTCTGTTGAATTCCAACACAGGCACACCTCATTCTACTGAATTAGGTACTGATTAGGTGATCACCTGAACCAAATCTTATTTAACGAGGAAAAATATAAAAACCACTGCTGTGGTCATCACTATCCTCTTGCAATAGCACAGCTGTATGGCAAAAACAGTGCTAATAGTACCTCAAAAGTAATATTAATCAAAAAATAACTATTGACCATGCCAAGAGTTGAAAAGGAAAGTTTTGAGTGAGGGAAAGAAGGGTTCAATTCTGGCTTTACTGGCAGAGGGATACAGTGAGCGTCATGTTGCTTCCATCCTTAAAATTTCAAAGACGGCGGTTCATAAGAACAAGGTCAAGCAGCAGACATTGGGGACAACAAAGCTACAGACCGGTAGAGGGCGAAAACAACTCTCTACTGACGGGATGACCGCCAACTCATTCGAATGTCACTCAACAACCGTAGGATGACATCAAGTGACCTACAAAAATAATGGCAAACGGCAGCTGGGGTGAAGTGCACGGCGAGAACAGTTCGAAACAGGCTCCTAGGGACAGGGCTGAAGTCGTGCAAAACTAGAAAAAAGCCCTTCATCAATGATAAGCAAAGAAGAGCCAGGCTGAGGTTTGCAAAATACCATAAGGATTGGACCGTAGAGGACTGGAGTAAGGTCATCTTCTCTGATGAGTCCAATTTTCAGCTTTGCCCAACACCTGGGTGTCTCGCACCCACAGTGTCTCGCACCCACTGTGAAATTTGGTGGAGGATCGTTGATGATCTGGGGGTGCTTCAGCAAGGCTGGAATCGGGCAGATTTGTCTTTGTGAAGGACGCATGAATCAAGCCACGTACAAGGTTGTCCTGGAAGAAAACTTGCTTCCTTTTGGTCTGACATTGTTCCCCAACTCTGTGGATTGGTTTTTCCAGCAGGACAATGCGCCATGCCACACAGCCAGGTCAATCAAGGTGTGGATGGAGGACCACCAGATCAAGACCCTGTCATGGCCAGCCCAATCTCCAGATCTGAACCCCATTGAAAACATCTGGAATGTGATCAAGAGGAAGATGGATGGTCACAAGCCATCACACAAAGCCGAGCTGCTTGAATTTTTGCGCCAGGAGTGGCATAAAGTCACCCAACATCAAATGTGAAAGACTGGTGGAGAGCATGCCAAGACACATGAAAGCTGTGATTGAAAATCAGGGTTATCCACCAAATATTGATTTCTGAACTCTTCCTAAGTTAAAACATTAGTATTGTGTTGTTTAAAAATGAACATGATCTTATTTTCTTTGCATTATTCGAGGTCTGACAACACTGCATCTTTTTTGTTATTTTGACCAGTTGTCATTTTCTGCAAATAAATGCTCTAAATGACAATATTTTTATTTGGAATTTGGGAGAAATGTTGTCAGTAGTTTATAGAATAAAACAAAAATGTTAATTTTACCCAAACACATGCAGTGGGGAGAACAAGTATTTGATACACTGCCGATTTTGCAGGTTTTCCTACTTACAAAGCATGTAGAGGTCTGTAATTTTTATCATAGGTACACTTCAACTGTGAGAGACGGAATCTAAAACAAAAATCCAGAAAATCACATTGTATGATTTCTAAGTAATTAATTTGCATTTTATTGCATGACATAAGTATTTGATCACCTACCAACCAGTAAGAATTCCGGCTCTCACAGACCTGTTAGTTTTTCTTTAAGAAGCCCTCCTGTTCTCCACTCATTACCTGTATTAACTGCACCTGTTTGAACTCATTACCTGTATAAAAGACACCTGTCCACACACTCAATCAAACAGACTTCAACCTCTCCACAATGGCCAAGACCAGAGAGCTGTGTAAGGACATCAGGGATAAAATTGTAGACCTGCACAAGGCTCGGATGGGCTACAGGACAATAGGCAAGCAGCTTGGTGAGAAGGCAACAACTGTTGGCGCAATTATTAGAAAATGGAAGAAGTTCAAGATGACGGTCAATCACCCTCGGTCTGGGGCTCCATGCAAGATCTCACCTCGTGGGGCATCAATGATCATGAGGAAGGTGAGGGATCAGCCCAGAACTACACGGCAGGACCTGGTCAATGACCTGAAGAGAGCTGGGACCACAGTCTCAAAGAAAACCATTAGTAACACACTACGCCGTCATGGATTAAAATCCTGCAGCGCACGCAAGGTCCCCCTACTCAAGCCAGCGCATGTCCAGGCCCGTCTGAAGTTTGCCAATGACCATCTGGATGATCCAGAGGAGGAATGGGAGAAGGTCATATGGTCTGATGAGACAAAAATAGAGCTTTTTGGTCTAAACTCCACTTGCCGTGTTTGGAGGAAGAAGAAGGATGAGTACAACCCCAAGAACACCATCCCAACCGTGAAGCATGGTGGTGGAAACATCATTATTTGGGGATGCTTTTCTGCAAAGGGGACAGGATGACTGCACCGTATTGAGGGGAGGATGGATGGGGCCATGTATCGCGAGAAGATGGGTCGTGGCTGGGTCTTCCAGCATGACAACGACCCGAAACACACAGCCAGGGCAACTAAGGAGTGGCTCCGTAAGAAGCATCTCAAGGTCCTGGAGTGGCCTAGCCATTCTCCAGACCTGAACCCAATAGAAAATCTTTGGAGGGAGCTGAAAGTCCGTATTGCCCAGCGACAGCCCCGAAACCTGAAGGATCTGGAGATGGTCTGTATGGAGGAGTGGGCCAAAATCCCTG
Source organism: Coregonus clupeaformis (assembly GCF_020615455.1). Taxonomy (NCBI): domain Eukaryota; kingdom Metazoa; phylum Chordata; class Actinopteri; order Salmoniformes; family Salmonidae; genus Coregonus; species Coregonus clupeaformis. Next base: position 1,356,709 of record NC_059230.1, read on the forward strand.
CTGCAGTGTGTGCAAACCTGGTCAAGACCTACAGGAAACGTATGATCTCTGTAATTGCAAACAAAGGTTTCTGTACCAAATATTAAGTTCTGCTTTTCTGATGTATCAAATACTTATGTCATGCAATAAAATGCAAATTAATTACTTAAAAATCATACAATGTGATTTTCTGGATTTTTGAAATTACAGACCTCTACATGCTTTGTAAATAGGAAAACCTGCAAAATCGGCAGTGTATCAAATACTTGTTCTCCCCACTGTACCTATAAATAGTAAAACCAGAGAAACTTATATTCTTGCAGTGGTCTCTTAATTTTTTCCAGAGCTGTATATATAATGCTACCTCTATCAGTTGATGTATGTGGTGTATATGTGTAGTTGTGTGTGTTTGCAGTGTAAGAGTTTGTGTGTGTGTGTGTATATACATACACACACACACACACACACACACACACACACACACACAAGTTGGTGTGTGTGGTGCAGTTGTGTAATTGTGTGTGTATATATCAGTATGTTCTTATTGAAAGTATAATTGATGAGGCAGGAGAATGTTTACTTGGTTGCTTAAACACAGACCACCAAAACAAAACACCAGGACATCAACAGAGCCTGTGTGAGAGAAAGTCATACATTTAACCCACTCCATACCTTAAGGCTGCAGCCAGTGTGTGTGTGTGTGTGTGTGTGGGGGTGGGGTGGGGGGTGCACTGTGCATTCGTGTCTATCAGTGTGTGTGCGTGTTCTATTTTATTTTATTATAAAAATGTGCGTGCATGCATGCCTGTGCAGTCCCTGCTTGCATAATTCCCCCTACCTTCAGACTCCTATCCCTACGTCCGTGGCTGAGTATGGACACCGTACAGGTGAGGGGCGGGGGCCATCGAGGTGGGGGCACTAGGACCAGGGCTAGGAGCAGGCGGTAAAGCTCCCTACGAGGGAGGGCACTACCGTATTGACCACTAACACCCCCAGCCCCCGCCCCGGTCCCACAGCCACCCCCATGCTGCTGCTGCAGGCGCACACACAACGGGAGGACGACATCGTGGAGACGCTGGGGGAAGAGTGAGAAAGAGAGAGCATCAACACACAAACAGTATCATAAACAAACGCTATGGGGAAGGTTTATATAAGAATATCTCACACACACTGAACTGACCTTGTGTACATCTTCCTTCAGCAGAGTTCCACTGGTCAATATGATCTGTCTCAGTGCTGCAGAGAAAGAGAGAGTTGAATGTTTTACTCTCACCACAGCACAGCTAGTCAAGATATCATTCACCTGTGATTGTCTGTAATGCTAAAAATACACTATGAAAAGGAATGGTCATTCACTGGCAACATAACTCAGGAAAAAAAAAGACCATGAAAATAATTTATTTTGTTTAGTTTACACATTTGTCTCCAATGTAAACGCATGAGATAAACCCCGCCCCTCACCTCTGAGTGCAGACACGCATGTGTCCTGATTGGCCAGCGAGTCTCCTTTCCTCTGGAGAGAGGCTCCGCCCCCGTTGCCCATAGCCAATCCAGGCTTCCGGCTTTTAGGGCAGGGCTTGCTGGAAACCAGATCAGCCACTGTCGACTGGGCCGCACGGAGCTGAGGACAGAGGTGGAGATGGAGAGAGGTTGAGACGGGAGGGAGAGGAGTTGGAGAAGGGAGAGAGGTTGAGAGGGGGAGAGAAAGGTTGAGAGGAGAGGGAGAGGGGTTGAGAAGGGAGAAAGGTTGAGAGCGGGAGAGAGAGGTTGAGAGGGGGAGAGAGAGGGGTGGAGAAGGGAGAGAGGTTGAGAGGGGGAGAGAGAGGGGTGGAGAAGGGAGAGAGGTTGAGAGGGGAGGGGTGGAGAAGGGAGAGAGGTTGAGAGGGGGGAGAGAGAGGTGGAGAAGGGAGGGAGAGGTGTGAGAGGGGGAGAGAAAGGTTGAGAGGGGAGGGAGAGGGGTGGAGAAGGGAGAGAGGTTGAGAGTGGTTGAGAGAGATTGAGAGGGGAAGAGAGGTTGAGGGGGGAGAGAGAGGTTGAGAGGGGGGAGAAGAGATGTTGAAAGGGGTGGAGAGAGAGAGGTTTAGAGGGGTGGAGAGAGAGAGGTTGAGAGGGGTGGAGAGAGAGAGGTTGAGAGGGGTGGAGAGAGAGGTTGAGAGGGATGGAGAGAGGTTGAGAGGGATGGAGAGAGAGGTTGAGAGGGGTGGAGAGAGGTTGAGAGGGGTGGAGAGAGGTTGAGAGGGATGGAGAGAGAGGTTGAGAGGGATGGAGAGAGAGGTTGAGAGGGATGGAGAGAGAGGTTGAGAGGGGTGGGGAGAGAGAGGTTGAGAGGGGGTGGGGAGAGAGAGGTTGAGAGGGGTGGGGAGAGAGGTTGAGAGGGGTGGGGAGAGAGGTTGAGAGGGGTGGGGAGAGAGGTTGAGAGGGGTGGGGAGAGAGAGGTTGAGAGGGGTGGAGAGAGAGGTTGAGAGGGGAGAGAGATAGGTTGAGAGGGGGGAGAAGAGATGTTGAAAGGGGTGGAGAGAGAGAGGTTTAGAGGGGTGGAGAGAGAGAGGTTGAGAGGGGTGGAGAGAGAGAGGTTGAGAGGGGTGGAGAGAGAGGTTGAGAGGGATGGAGAGAGGTTGAGAGGGATGGGAGAGAGAGGTTGAGAGGGGGCGGAGAGAGGTTGAGAGGGGTGGAGAGAGGTTGAGAGGGATGGAGAGAGAGGTTGAGAGGGGTGGGGAGAGAGAGGTTGAGAGGGGTGGGGAGAGAGAGGTTGAGAGGGGTGGGGAGAGAGAGGTTGAGAGGGGTGGGGAGAGAGAGGTTGAGAGGGGGTGGGGAGAGAGAGGTTGAGAGGGGTGGGGAGAGAGAGGTTGAGAGGGGTGGGGAGAGAGAGGTTGAGAGGGGTTGAGAGAAAGGTTGAGGGGGGGAGAGAGAGGTTGAGAGGGTGGGGAGAGAGAGGTTGAGAGGGGTTGAGAGAAAGGTTGAGAGGGGGGGAGAGAGAGGTTGAGAGGGGTGGAGAGAGAGGTTGAGAGGGGTGGGGAGAGAGAGGTTGAGAGGGGGTGGGGAGAGAGGTTGAGAGGGGAGAGAGATAGGTTGAGAGGGGGAGGCGAGGGGTGGAGAAGGGAGAGAGGTTGAGAGGGGGAGAGAAAGGTTGAGAGGGGAGGGAGAGGGGTGGAGAAAGCAGAGATGTTGAGAGAGGAAGAGAGAGGTTGAGAGGGGGGAGAGAGGTTGAGAGGGGTGGAGAGAGAGGTTGAGGGGGGGAGAGAGAGGTTGAGAGGGGGGAGAGAGAGGTTGAGAGGGGGGAGAGAGAGGTTGAGAGGGGGGAGAGAGAGGTTGAGAGGGGGGAGAGAGGGGAGGAGAAGGGAGAGAGGTTGAGAGGGGTTGAGAGAAAGGTTGAGAGGGGGGAGAGAGATGTTAAGAGGGGTGGAGAGAGAGGTTGAGAGGGGTGGAGAGAGAGGTTGAGAGGGGTGGAGAGAGAGGTTGAGAGAGAGGTTGAGAGGGGGGAGAGAGAGGTTGAGAGGGGGGAGAGAGAGGTTGAGAGGGGGGAGAGAGAGGTTGAGAGGGGGAGAGAGAGGTTGAGAGGGGGGAGAGAGAGGTTGAGAGAGGTTGAGAGAGAGGTTGAGAGGGGGGAGAGAGAGGTTGAGAGGGGTGGAGAAGGGAGAAGAAGAAAGGAGAGGGAAAAAAGGAGAGGTGGTTGGCGTTAGACATAAGTGGAGGGTGAGTGAAATGTTTTGACCAAAAGCAGTGCACTACATAGAGAACAGGTTCCGTTTCAGACAGAGCCATAGTAATGACAATCCTAAACTTTCGCCTTGCCAATAAACCAATCAGATCTCATCACCCTGACAGAGTCCGCCCCCGGCGTGATGTCACCCAGCAGGTGGGCCAGTAGGATCTCGGAGTGGGTGGGGCTTCCCTGCAGCACACCGGCTGAGGCTCCTCCCACCTTGACCCAGAGTTCTAAGGTTCGGTACAGGGACACACGCACTGCACTATGGGTCAAAGGAGAAACACATCGAAAACAAATGAAGAGATTTAAAGTGTGTGTGTGCGTGTCTGCATGCGTGTGTGTGTGTGTAAGTTACCTGAATGCTCTCTGTTGTCCCAGACTGGTTTCAGGTAGAGGGGTCCAGGCAGACAGAGTCTGAGAGAACAGTCTCTGTAACACACTGGAGTACTGCACCAACCCACTGCCTACACTGAGATACATACAGCAGGGAGCCAGAAGAAAATCCATCAGTCCACTAATGAATAAAACACACACAATAACCTCCGACACATTGGTGCGGCTCGGCCGGGTCGTGTTTTCGGATGACGCACGGCTCTCGACCTTCGCCTCTCCCGAGTCCATACGGGAGTTGCAGCGATGGGACAAGACTGTAAATACCAATTGGATATCACGAAATTGGGGAGAAAAAGGGGTACAAAAAAATGTAACATGTATTTTAAAAGCCAGCACTTGGGTAGCCTGAGTACCAGATCTGTTTGTGTTGTCATGCCAACTTAACTGGTTGACTATAAAATGACAGCAATAGAGTTGGCATGAGCACAAACAGATATGCATCCTGCTGCTGCATTGTGGGGGCTGTTGCCTAGGCAACCGAAGACTCATTTGCTTGTTTCAGCCAGGTTTTGTCTAGATGGGATACAGCTTTTGTCAGATTTGACCCAGCTAGCACTCGGGTTGCCTTCAGTAGGGTACTTACGCTGTGATGAGAGCACGCAGAAGCTCTACAGTATGGTTGTGTATGGAAGGCAACACCAGTAGCCGCACACACCCATCACCTGTTACATTCTGGAAGGCAAACACACAGAGAAACACAAGATGCCATTAGCGGTCATACACCAACTAGACGGTCTTTCAGTTCTTGTAGATTCCGGAAGTTAACTCACTATGCTCTTGGAGCTGACAGCCAGGGCGCGACAGACCAGGTTAAGGACCTGCTGTATAGGCAAACGCACTGCAGAGACCGGATCCACACTGAGAGAAACAAATCACGGTCAAACACTCATCACTTACAAAAAATACATGTTTTGGGGGTTTTTAACTTGGGAAAATGACTTTTGGGTTCAAATAAAAGTTAGTGTGTTATATACATGAATGCTGAGTGTGTATGTTTGAGTGTGTTAAAAGAGTATGTACCGGAGGCACCTACCCGAGGGTGTGTTTGAGCGCCAGGCTGACAGCTCGGTATCTGTGTTGGAGCTGGAGGAGGAGAAGGGGGTCTGTGTCGTCCAGAGGAGGGTAGGGAAGCTCTATACCTGGCCCCTCATACGGCACCATCCCTTCTAGACCACAGGAGATAGAGAGACGAGGGAGAGAATCACATCAGTTACTTATAACATGGATGAGCAGCACACTGGTTGTACAACTAAGACCACCATGTTCTTCAAGATTTCAGTTCATAGAAGTGTTCTTTACCTGACTCTGTACCCTGGTAGAGCTGTGCCAGCATGCCATTGGCCGAGGCCAGCAGGCAGTGAAGCTGATTGGTCCATCCATCGGCTCTACGCCCGCCTCCCCCTCTCTCCAAGACTCCGCCCAGACAAGGCAGACGACCATAACATTCACACGCCACCTCTTGGACTTTAGGGCTGACACTGTCCATGTTGGATAAGAAACAGGCACCCAGTTTGTCCTGTTGAAGACAAATTGTCAGTGAAGAGGAAATTCCGCAACACTGGAAGGGCAGTGGAAATCTGTAGGGGGGGGGGGGGATTACAGGTATATTAATCATTTCAAATTGTACGTTTATAAAACATGTACCTGTCATTCAAAATAAGAAAATAAAGGGGTAAGAACTAGTTGAATAATAAATTCAGTATAAACAGGAAAATAAAACAAGAAAGAAGTGGGCCGTTACACCCCCAACATGTCTCAAAGCATTACTGTCCATGATATCTGTAAGGGTACGGATTCCACATTTGGACAATTGGGGGAATTCTCAGTTACATTGTTTTTCAATTTTGTGCCAAATAGAAATCGTGTGCGCAATAACATGACCAAAGTGAAGTTTACATTGTTTAAGGGATATATCAGTGGAGACCACCTCTTCCAGGACAATAGGAGACACCATATTACATTGTTTAAGGGATATATCAGTGGAGACCGCCTCTTCCAGGACAATAGGAGACACCATATTACATTGTTTAAGGGATATATCAGTGGAGACCACCTCTTCCAGGGCAATAGGAGATACCACATTACATTGTTTAAGGGATATATCAGTGGAGACCACCTCTTCCAGGGCAATAGGAGACACCATATTTCTCTTTATACTCAACCAGGGTATTTAGGATGTTTTTTGTTTTGTTTTTCTACAACTGTACGGACTCGGGAGAGGCGAAGGTCGAGAGCCGTGTGTCCTCTGAAACACCACCCAGCCGAGCCGCACTGCTTCCGCTTAACCCGGAAGCCAGCCGCACCAATGTGTCGGAGGAAACACTGTACACCTGGCGACCGTGTCAGCGTGCACTGCGCCCGGCCCGCCAGTGCGCGATGGGACAAGAACATCCCTTCCAGCCAAACCCTCTCCTAACCTGAACGACACTGGGCCAATTGTGCGCCGCCCCATGGGTTTCCCGGTCGCGAACCAGGATCTCTAGTGGCACAGCTAGCACTGCAATGCAGTGCCTTAGACCACAGCGCCACTTGAGAGGCCCAGGAAATACAATATAAAGTCTGGTACGGATAGTCCTCCAATGTCTTTCCCTCTTTGCAAGTTTGTTAATTTTATCCAGGCTTGCTTACCTTGCCATATACATTTTCAAACCACACTATGGATTTTATCCCAATAGCCAGAAGAGGGACTAGGGAAGCATTGAACTACAGAAATTCAGCCGTGGCAATATATTCATTTTAACAATCGATATTCGGCTGGTTAAAGCAACTGGGATATTAGTCCATCTACTGAGGTCGAATTTAATTGATTTTAGCATTCTAAGGTAGAAAATATACTACTCTCAAATATTTAAAATGGGAAACGATGGGGATTCCATAAGTAGAGATGGAGTCCTCCATCGGGTCTTGAGAGGCAGTAGGGCAGATGGTTAGATTTATTTTATTAAAAAGTATTAAAACCAACGCATTTCAGGCCTTATCCTTCATCGGGGGGGTCTACTACAAAGCAGGATCAATGAGTTAGCTGATAACTTTGATAAACAACCTGAAATAACTACAGATTTTATGGTTCAGTAGAAAGCTAAACTTCCATATGTGTTTTTGGTTGTTGAGTCAATTAGACCATGCCAATGATAAGCTTATCTTTCAAAAAAGTTATTTCCTAATATTTAAGCAAGTTAGCTGGTTTGATCCTGCTTTTTAGCATACCCCTCAGAGTTTCTTCATAAGAACACAAATGGTCAGAGACAGAAATACAACACAGCGTCTCCCAAACAAACATAATATAAAAAAACAAGCATCTTATTTGTAAATGTAATGAATGGGTGACGTCTACTACTTACCCTCAGGGAGCCACAGGCTCTGGGGTAGAACGTCATACATGCGGTCATCCCCTCCATGGCAGCTAGGTGAAACTGTGAGAGACAAAAAACACATGTATTTTCCAACCTGTACCCACAATTAGGTGTGTGGCAGTTATGAAAGAATGTCAGCCGGTTATGGTCATGGAAATGACTGCCACTCACGGTAATTGACCGTTAACATAAACATGTATAGCATCTCCAGGCCACCACGCATAAAAGCCGCGCGCCCTTGGAACAATTACATTTTAAAAAGTCACCAAAATAAACTAGTAATATAAACCACCACAATAGATCCATTATTTTAGGCAGGTCTAAAAAAAAACATTATGATATGAAGAAAATGTATTTCAGAAGAACAGAATATGAGTTGGCCTACTTACTGTATGTTATCTGGCTATGCTCCATGCCATAGGCTGTAGGCTTGTTCATTTAGCTGACAAGATATGCTTATAAGTCCCGTGCCATTATTTTATAATAAGAATAATATAATTGAACTTAGCTGAATAAAATAGAAAGGATATTTTTCCCATTCCGGAGCTAGTACGAATATGAAGTGGATATGTTGAGCGTAAAAGTGATCATTTGAAACAGCTCCTATATGCTAGATTTAGAGTTATTTGGCTAATTTAGTTGTGAATGACACAACCCTTAGAATGTCTTAGAAATCAAAACATATATGGGCTGCATGATGTGACTATAGGCTATTGATTAAATAAAGAGCGCAAAAAAAGCTTGTGCTCGGTTCCTTGCCTCAGGCGGCACACCCTGTTTTTGTCATCAAGTGATCATATTTTCACCCACCAGACTATTCTCAATTGAATTGCGTCTTTACTAATATGGAACAGGGCAGGAAAAAATAAATAAAATACATGTCAACCGTATGCATGTTAACTCTAATAGCAAATGGAGGCCGCTTTCCCGCAGTTGAATCATGCCGGGTTGGCTACTCTGGTTTGATAGCAAGCAGCTGAAAAACATGCCTAAATATAGTAGCAGCTGGGATCCTCCTCTTTTTAGTGGCAACCATCTAAACTCTGCTTTCACATGGGATTGCATATAGAAATGTCTGGGCTTATAAGAACACTTATTTCACGTCACACATCAACCTCTCGCTGCACAACAGGTGATATTCCGCCCAAACTCTATATACCATGGCTCTCCAACCACGTTTCTGTGGCTACCCAGTGCTTCATTTGGTAAACCAAGTGAAATCTGTTCGGGAACATCGAAAGTAACATGTTTTCACAACTAAACATATTTAATTAAACTGTTGACAGCCCCTCTCTCTGCATGCTTGAGAAAGGAATGAAGGAGAAAGAGGCGGAGATGGAAACGCACAGTGGTGAGATATTCTGTAGCTAAAAGGTAATGTGTCAGCCTATTAATTATGAAAATATTTAAAAAATGCCCTATTACTAGGCTATCAAAATAAAATAAAAAATTAACTATAATTCTCTGCAAGCTGCCCTGCACAATCAACCAACCAACAGCATCACCTATCCTATACGTTCTCTCCCAGACTCATGGATAGAAAGTTTGGAGCGTAGCATAAGGTAACCAGTCCATCCAGTATGCATAATAATACAGTCCACACTCAAAGGCTATTACTAGAATTTGTTTAATTTTAGAGTATAGGCTAGACCAATTATGTACCAAAGATATCTTAAATCTATGTGTGTAATATGCAGTAGGCTATTAAGCAATGTATTGTATATAACCGGGTCTATATAGGCGTAAGCGTAAGCTCTAATGTGTATAAGTGTTCTACATGAATCATCACTTTAGAAAGCGCTGTCCATTTCGTTGTGTTTGGCTTTGAAACAACATCCAGAACGACCACGTGTTCCACTCAGTTTCAACCTGTTGTTGAACTTCTTTCTTCAAATTGATCAATCACAGCGGGGTGAGTTTTAAAAGCAGGATACTGTTTTGATGATAATTGTTTGATTTGATTTTCTATTGCATTTGCATTGATGTCAGAGTGGTTAGAGGGACAATAGAGCCCTGAGTACCAGGCCATTAGCGACCTGATGATCGTTGGTTAGTTGGCTACTACCAAAACATGTCCAGAGTGAATAAGAGGAGATTACCGTGACCCAACGGTCACATGGAATTTGACTGCGGTCATGACTCATGACTGCCAGTGTGGCGGTAATACGATCACTGCAACAGCCCTACCTACAATCTGAAACATTCTTCTCTAACACAGAATAAATCTTGCAGATTTTGCCACCATCACAATTTACTTCAAATGGTATTCTCCAGCCTACACAATTACAGTGCTTGAAGTGGAATTAAATAGGCGCAGGTACTCATTTTGGGTGATGGTACTCATCATATTTTACAGTCAATATTCCATAAGAACTCCTGGTACTGAAGCTGTGGAAAATGTGAGGTGCCACACAACTCAGTACCAGTGTGTACCGGCCCAATTTAAGCGTTAGTCTTACCTCAGACTTGAGGCCTAGCAGGGAGGTGAGGATCCCCAAGATAGAGTTGAGGCCCACCTCCCTGGCCAGCTCAGGTAGCTGGGAGGAATACTGGAGCAGGTCCTGGAGAACACCCACCGCTAGCTGGATGGACGGGAGAGGGGCCTGGGACTGGGGGAGAGAGAAGAGAACGAAAATTGTGAAATTGAATACATTTAGCTCAGGGGTGTATTCATTAGTCAAAGACCGTAGCAAAACATTTGGGTTGTTGCAAAACATTTTGCAACGGAAAACGTTTACTCTAGGAACCAAACAGAAGCAAACGGAACGAAACCTAGCGGAATTTGTCCAATAGAAACTCTTGTTTTAATTGAAAAAAACGTTTTTTTACATTTGGAGTAAACAGTTTCCGTTGCAAAACGTTTTGATACGGTCTGCTACTAATCAATACCCCCACACTTTCAGACGTCCCTATGATTTCAGATGAGAAAGAGCGGTTTTATTTCATTGTGATGTGCAGATGTCGGTTTGATTTGTCTCATTGTTAATGTTTTGGACCGATGTAGTTACTAGCTACAGTACCTGCATATCTTTAATCGAGGGGTGTACTCATTACGCCGATTCTGTAGCAAAATATTTTGTCTGCTGCAAAACGTTTAGTTTTTAATTGGACATATTCAGGTAGGTCCTCGTTTCGTTCCGTTTGCATCCGTTTAGTTCTGAAACGGTAAACGATTACCATTGCAAGACGTAATGAATACACCCGATGTTTGCCATAGGTGTGTTTATGGTAAAAGTCTACAGGTGTTTCCAGTCCATACGTGTGTCTTACCTGTATGACCTGCTGTAGGGACCTTAGCCAGGCCAGACAGTGTTGCTGGAACACATCACTAGAACTATCCTTGACCAACACTGACAGCAGACACAGGCCCTCAAACCTGGTTTTGCTGTTGCCGAGTTTGGCATTGCTGAGTCCCACGAGACAACCGACTGCTCCCGAACTCTGGGGGTTAGAAGCCAAGCGAGAAGTAAGTGACAACAACCAGGCGATCAACCCTACTATACAAACTTTAGAAGCAAAACTTCATTAGAGTTAGCTATGTAGCAAGGTATATAGCTATGACACAACAGTAAACAGGAAAACAAAGACTAACACGAGTCCATTGCATCGAGACAGATGCTACGGACTGGAGCGCCGAAGGGATGCTGCCATCCGTGGCTACTTCCAAGAATAGCTGACTAATTTTACCTGAGTCGAAACCACTCCATGCTCCCGGTAATTCGCTAAAAGTGCAGGTAAATATTCGGGCCGCTGCTCTTTCAGAACAGACACCAGACCCTCGGTTAACCGCATATTGGAGGGGCCATGCATCCAAGCCGCTGCTGCAGCCATCTTGCCACTTCGCCACGCTACAACGTCATCATTGTACGACGGAAATATTTACGCTCCGAATATTTTTACGTCAATTCTATGCGCTCTTTCTCATGAAGGTTTTTGTTGCTGTTTGCTTTCCGTAGTGTGTGGTTTTGACATGCATGAGTTTGGTAGCATTTTGGATTAATGCATTGAGTTAACGTGAACAACCTGTTAGCTACGATAGTGTGCCGTAGCCGCTTCTGGGAATATTCGTTTGTCTGCTTTTATTACTCCCAGTGAGTGAAAGTGATGGCGAATGACCGACTGCGAGCTTTGGAGGAGGTTGAGAATCAAGTTGCAACGATTCTGCAGTGCGCCGGTTAGTAGCTACTTACTGTATATCCCTACCAGCCGCAACAACAGTTCAAATACTCTGTAATAAGAAACACATACCTTGTTAGGTATATATTCCCACTGCAGGTAACATCGCCTGGAGTTGTTTAAGACAAGCACAATGCCAGTATCAATATGTAAATACATAGGCCTAATACTGTTTACTGTGTTCCTCTCCTCTAGGTAACATCGTGTTGGAGCTGTCTAAAGACAAGCACAACGCCAGTTTCCTGGACAGACAGCTTAGTCAGTTTACTGTCTCGGTCAACAGAGTGGAGACTGAACTCAGCTCACAGATCAAATACCTCACACAGGTAGGATAAAGACCTTCCTAATTGACCTGGCCCAGGTATCCTGGATGGATATAGATCTCATTCCGTCAGTAGAGGATGCCTGGTTGTTCCTTAAAAGTAATTTCCTCTCAATCTTAAATAAACATGCCCCATTCAAAAAATACAGAACTAAGAACCGATATAGCCCCTGGTTCTCCTCAGACTTGACTGCCCTTGACCAGCACAAAAACATCCTGTGGCGTACTGCATTAGCATCAAATAGCCCCCGCGATATGCAACTTTTCAGGGAAGTTAGGAACCAATATACACAAGCAGTCAGGAAAGCAAAGGCAAACTTTTTCAAACAGAAATGTGCATCCTGTAGCACTAACTCCAAAAAGTTTTGGGACACTGTAAAGTCCATGGAGAATAAGAGCACTTCCTCCCAGTTGCCCACTGCACTGAGGCTAGGAAACACTATCACCACCGATAAATCTACAATAATCGAGAATTTCAACAAGCATTTTGCTACAGCTGGCCATGCTTTCCATCTGGTTACCACTACCCCGGCCACCAACTCTGCACCCTCCGCTGAAACTTGCCCATGCCCCCCCGCTTCTCCTTCACACAAATTCAGACAGCTGACGTTTTGAAAGAGCTGCAAAATCTGGACCCCTACAAATCAGCTGGGCTAGACAATCTGGACCCTTTCTTTCTAAAACTACCCGCCGAAATTGTCGCAACCCCTATTACTAGTCTGTTCAACCTCTCTTTCATAACGTCTGAGATCCCCAGAGATTGGAAAGCTGCCGCGGTCATCCCCCCTCTTCAAAGGGGGGTGACACTCTAGATCCAAACTGCTACAGACCTATATCCATCCTGCCCTGCCTTTCGAAAGTATTTGAAAGCCAAGTTAACAAACAGATCACCGACCATTTCGAATACCACCGTACCTTCTCCGCTATGCAATCCGGTTTCCGAGCTGGTCATGGGTGCACTTCAGCCACGCTCAAGGTCCTAAACGATATTATAACCGCGATTGATAATAGACAGGACTGTGCAGCCGTCTTCATCGACCTGGCCAAGACTTTCGACTCTGTCAACCACCGCATTCTTATTGGCAGACTAAATAGCCTTGGTTTCTCAAATGACTGCCTCACCTGGTTCACCAACTACTTCTCAGATAGAGTTCAGTGTGTCAAATCGGAGGGCCTGTTGTCTGGACCTATGGCAGTCTCTATGGGGGTGCCACAGGGTTCAATTCTTGGGCCGACACTTTTCTCCGTGTATATCAATGATGTCGCTCTTGCTGCTGGTGACTCTCAGATCCACCTCTACGCAGACGACACCATTTTGTATACATCTGGCCCTTCATTGGACACTGTGTTAACAAACCTCCAAACGAGCTTCAATGCCATACAACACTCCTTCAGTAGCCTCCAACTGCTCTTAAACACTAGTAAAACTAAATGCATGCTTTTCAATCGAACGCTGCTGGCACCCGCCCACCCGACTAGAATCACCACTCTTGACGGGTCTGACCTAGCGTATGTGGACAACTACAAATACCTACAGTGGGGAAAACAAGTATTTAGTCAACCACCAATTGAGCAAGTTCTCCCACTTAAAAAGATGAGAGAGGCCTGTAATTTTCATCATAGGTACACGTCAACTATGACAGACAAAATGAGGAAAAAAAATCCAGAAATTCCCATTGTAGGATTTTTAATGAATTTATTTGCAAATTATGGTGGAAAATAAGTATTTGGTCAATAACAAAAGTTTCTCAATACTTTGTTATATACCCTTTGTTGGCAATGACACAGGTCAAACGTTTTCTGTAAGTCTTCACAAGGTTTTCACACACTGTTGCTGGTATTTTGGCCCATTCCTCCATGTAGATCTCCTCTAGAGCAGTGATGTTTTGGGGCTGTCGCTGGGCAACACAGACTTTCAACTCCCTCCAAATATTTTCTATGGGGTTGAGATCTGGAGACTGGCTAGGCCACTCCAGGACCTTGAAAATGCTTCTTACGAAGCCATTTCTTCGTTGCCCGGGCAGTGTGTTTGGGATCATTGTCATGCTGAAAGACCCAGCCACGTTTCATCTTCAATGCCCTTGCTGATGGAAGGAGGTTTTCACTCAAAATCTCATGATACATGGCCCCATTCATTCTTTCCTTTACACGGATCAGTCGTCCTGGTCCCTTTGCAGAAAAACAGCCCCAAAGCATGATGTTTCCACCCCCATGCTTCACAGTAGGTATGGTGTTCTTTGGATGCAACTCAGCATTCTTTGTCCTCCAAACACGACGAGTTGAGTTTTTACCAAAAAGTTATATTTTGGTTTCATCTGACCATATGACATTCTCCAAATCCTCTTCTGGATCATCCAAATGCACTCTAGCAAACTTTTGATGGGCCTGGACATGTACTTGCTTAAGCAGGGGGACACGTCTGGCACTGCAGGATTTGAGTCCCTGGCGGCGTAGTGTGTTACTGATGGTAGACTTTGTTACTTTGGTCCCAGCTCTCTACAGGTCATTCACTAGGTCCCCCCGTGTGGTTCTGGGATTTTTGCTCACCGTTCTAGTGATTATTTTGACCCCACGGGGTGAGATCTTGCATGGAGCCCCAGATCGAGGGAGATTATCAGTGGTCTTGTATGTCTTCCATTTCCTAATAATTGCTCCCACAGTTGATTTCTTCAAACCAAGCTGCTTAAATATTGCAGATTCAGTCTTCCCAGCCTGGTGCAGGTCTACAATTTTGTTTCTGGTGTCCTTTGACAGCTCTTTGGTCTTGGCCATAGTGGAATTTGGAGTGTGACTGTTTGAGGTTGTGGACAGGTGTCTTTTATACTGATAACAAGTTCAAACAGGTGCCATTAATACAGGTAACGAGTGGAGGACAGAGGAGCCTCTTAAAGAAGAAGTTACTGGTCTGTGAGAGCCAGAAATCTTGCTTGTTTGTAGGTGACCAAATACTTATTTTCCACCATAATTTGCAAATAAATTCATTAAAAATCCTACATGTGATTTTCTGGATTTTTTTTTCTCAATTTGTCTGTCATAGTTGACGTGTACCTATGATGAAAATTACAGGCCTCTCTCATCTTTTTAAGTGGGAGAACTTGCACAATTGGTGGCTGATAATAATAATAATACTTTTTTTCCCCACTGTAGGTGTCTGGTTAGACTGTAAACTCTCCTTCCAGACTCACATAAAGAATCTCCAATCCAAAGTTAAATCTAGAATCGGCTTCCTATTTCGCAACAAAGCCTCCTTCACTCATGCTGCCAAACATGCCCTCGTAAAACTGACTATCCTACCGATCCTTGACTTCGGCGATGTCATTTACAAAATAGCCTCCAACACTCTACTCAGCAAATTGGATGTAGTCTATCACAGTGCCATCCGTTTTGTCTCCAAAGCCCCATACGCTACCCACCACTGTGACCTGTGCGCTCTTGTTGGCTGGTCCTCACTACATGTTCGTCGTCAAACCCACTGGCTCCAGGCCATCTATAAATCACTGCTAGGCAAATCCCTGCCTTATCTTAGCTCATTGGTCACCATAGCAGCACCCACCCGTAGTCTGCGCTCCAGCAGGTATATCTCACTGGTCATTCCCAAAGCCAACACCTCCTTTGGCCGCCATTCCTTCCAGTTCTCTGCTGCCAATGACTGGAACGAATTGCAAAAATCTCTGAAGCTGGAGACTCTTATCTCCCTCACTAACTTTAAGCATCAGTTGTCAGAGCACCTTACCGATCACTGCACCTGTACACAGCCCATCTAAAATTAGCCCACCCAACTACCTCATCCCTATATTGTTATTTATTTTGCTCTTTTGCACCCCAGTATCTCTATTTGCACATAATCTCTTGCACATCTAGCATTCCAGTGTTAATACTATTGTAATTATTTTGCACTATAACCTATGTATTGCCTTACCTCCATAACTTGCTACATTTGCACACACTGTATATATATTTTCTGTTGTATTCTTGACTTTATGTTTTTTTACCCGATATGTAACTCTGTGTTGTTTTTATCGCACTGCTTTGCTTTATCTTGGCCAGGTCGCAGTTGTAAATGAGACAGACACACACAGAGGAAGGCCCTCAAAATTGTCAAAGACTCCAGCCACCCTAGTCATAGACTGTTCTCTGCTACCGCACGGCAAGCGGTACCGGAGTGCCAAGTCTAGGTACAAAAGACTTCTCAACAGCTTCTACCCCCAAGCCATAAGACTCCTGAACAGCTAATCATGGCTACCCGGACTATTTGCACTGCCCCCCCCCCCCGCCCCATCTTTTTACGCTGCTACTACTCTGTTAATTATTTATGCATAGTCACTTTAACTCTACCCACATGTACATATTACTTCAACTACCTCAACTAGCCGGTGCCCCCGCACATTGACTCTGCACCGGTACCCCCCCTGTATATATAGCCTCCCTACTGTTATTTTATTTTACTTCTGCTCTTTTTTTCACAACACTTTTTTGTTGTTGTTTTATTTTACTTTTTTATTAAAAATAAATGCACTGTTGGTTAAGGGCTGTAAGTAAGCATTTCACTCTAATGTCTGCACCTGTTGTATTCGGCGCATGTGGCCAATAAGATTTGATTTGACACACAGACTGACACAAACATGCCGGGAACTGAACCATAGAAATGTAACTTGCCAGTGTAGATATGGCTCTCATCATGTGACTACACTACAGCCTACTGGCTTTTCTAAGTACAGTAGGAGCATAGGTTTCTTTCTACATCAAAGTTATGCATATTTCACATTCACCTAGTAGTGTAGCTTTCTGCAAGCCAGAACAGTCCACATTCACCTAGTAGTGTAGCCTTCTGCAAGCCAGAACGGCCCACATTCACCTAGTAGTGTAGCCTTCTGCGCGCCAGAACGTTCCACATTCACCTAGTAGTGTAGCCTTCTGCAAGCCAGAACGGTCCACATTCACCTAGTAGTGTAGCCTTCTGCGCTCCAGAACGGTCCACATTCACCTAGTAGTGTAGCCTTCTGCGCGCCAGAACGTTCCACATTCACCTAGTAGTGTAGCCTTCTGCGCTCCAGAACGGTCCACATTCACCTAGTAGTGTAGCCTTCTGCGCGCCAGAACGTTCCACATTCACCTAGTAGTGTAGCCTTCTGCGCTCCAGAACGTTCCACATTCACCTAGTAGTGTAGCCTTCTGCGCTCCAGAACGTTCCACATTCACCTAGAAGTGTAGCCTTCTGCAAGCCAGAACAGTCCACATTCACCTAGTAGTGTAGCCTTCTGCAAGCCAGAACGGCACACATTCACCTAACTGAACACTTACATTTCTCCCTTTCACACACTGCCTTCTCTCTCTCTCCCCTGCAGGTTGCCACAGGCCAGCCCCACGAAGGCTCCACATACTCAGCTAGGAAGGACTGTCAGATGGCCCTGAACAGAGCAGAGTACGCCAGGGTCAAACTGGGAGAGCTGGGACGCACCTGCGAAGTCATGCTGGATCCACAACCCTGAGAGAAAACACACACCAGAACGATGGTCGGGAGAGCGCTGTAGGTGGACATTTCCATCGCTTGTTGTCACCGTAGTGTGTTAGCACCACCTGCTGAAGAGAGGTGGGGAATGAAATACTTTTTTTTTTTTTTTTTTTATATGATATTAGTCAGAAAATGTATCTGGCTATGTTTTGTATTAAAGTTTGTGTTTCATTACATTACCCTATTTGTTTGATATATTCATTTATATTTTATACACACAGACAGTACACACACTAACAAATAAACAGACTGAGACCTGTTTTGTATGTTAACTGTTTTTTATTTTTTACATTTTCTAAAATGCAGTACAAAATAAAGAAGCGACATATATTCTCCAATGTTTTTAAACATTTTATAATCTTTTCCATTTTTTTTCCCCATTATGATTTTGTTCAATTTTATTGACTAAAATAACATATTGCTTATACAGTATCTTGGTTTCCTTAACAATATACTTTGTCTTACTTTATCTGTGAATTAATTACATTATCTGGTAGCATTTAAGTATAGTTCTCTATGAATCTCAATTTTAGTAGTAGTAATAGTTGTAGTAGCTTAAAATTGTCCTTAAAATAAAATTCGGACTCAATAGTTACACAATAGTCTACAAACCAACATGATTCCGTGCGTTTCCATGGATACCTCAACTAAGGTGGAGGGGAACTAAAAGAGAAGATCTTTGTTTTTAAAGGGGAAGTTCAGTATTTTACTGAGTATTCTATGGGAAACTAATCCATGGTTAAGTTGTGAAATACTGGACTCCCACTTTAAGTTTTTTGTTTTTCTCTACACTTGACTGGTTTACAGACCGACGAGGACAATCACCATTCAGATTTACAAAGGAAAAGCTGGTAACACTACTACCTGAAGTGGTCTCTTGCAAAGTCTTATAATGCCTTATAAACATTCATAGCATCTTATGATGCAGTCATAAAACATGATGTAGCTGTATATTAAAGCAGGCACAAGAGGCCCCCTTAGCTGTGACATTATCAATATATGACAGGCTTTCATGCCTTATTTCTTTTACACAGTTTCATCATCCTTTATGGCTGTTTATAAGGGTGCTATGAAGGTTCATAAGGCATTATACCGCTTCATAAGAGGCCACTTTAAATACAAAAAAGCTCATTGTAACATTTACATGGTCCCTAAGAGAGTTTCTGGAGGCTCTAAAAGTTCTATATCACTAAATTGTTCATATTGTTTTAAGACATTGCATTTTTAGAATGCCATGCGTCGATCCATTCATAACATGAACAGAGTATGAGATTTATTACCTTCTTATGAACCTTTATAACCTAACTGTGAAGCGTCATGATTAGTGTGTTGTGACTGACATCATCACACCCATATAAATATAATTACTACAAGGGAAATAAACATGACTTGAATGGGGATGTCAATTCTAGAAATTATATTTCTATGATTAAACCCTGTTTACAACCTCAGCCTATGACGTCATCCTCTGGGAGTTAGTAACAGTATGGTGGATTCAAAGGGGTAAAAACCAACTAATGTGCAACATTGTTCGTTAACGTGACCATCAATATAAATCTCGTTAACCATGGACAGTTGTTAATGGGTTTACACAAGTTGAATGAGGCCACACATTTAATGTTAAGGAAAAACATTATTGTCATTGAACCAAAATGGCGATGGCTACAATCTAAAGCCTAAACAATTCAACACTTCTCATAAGAAGAGGTGATCAGTGTTGTTACATTGCATTTGCTGGCTTAGTCATTTGTTCATCTTGGCTTGCCGTAGCTGAAGCTTGTCCCTCTTTGAAACGGTACATTAGGTGGATACTTTTCACCTTTTATGTTATATAAATCTATAACCTGATCAAACACAGTGATTTCCAATCTGATAAATGAGCCGAGTGTCAATCGATCAATCAATCCTCCCTATCTACCTTAATTCTGCACCTACACACCTTTATAGACATACAGTATACCCATAACTGACTGCAATGTACTCCTCTGTAATATCCTATGAAGTGCCTAGAATCTAGATTCTACAGTAGTAACCCATCTTTCCATATCCTGGTCCCGAGAGGACCCTGGTTATTCTGGTTTCCTATACAATTCAAAACGGAATTTATTTATCAAACTTAACGTGGACTTATGAAACAACATTCAATTGATGAAGTATGTTTAAATTAAGTTTATAGATCCTTCTAAGTTAACTGACTGAAACTGTTTCAGAACTAAGACCAGCATACGAAGAGGTCCTTGAGGACCTGGATTGGGGATTCTGTGACAGATTGTCCTATAAACTGTGCTTGGTCATTGGACTGCAGTGTTCTATAGCGAACTCCTATTGGCTGTTGAGTTGAACTGAACAGTATTAATATTTACAGCAGTTGGGAGAATACAGCAGCGTTAGTTCATATCACCTATGACTTTTTAATAATAAAAAATAAAACAATGTCTTAAGAATACAATACAAATAATGGCAACATTTAAGTCCGCATATATCTCTGGCGATTATTACAACAAAAATAAAATGTATTTTTCTCCAATAATTTCCCTCCCTCCCTCCCTCCCTCCCTCCCTCCCTCCCTCCCTCCCTCCCATTCCCTAGTTCCCCTGCTCCCTACATTGGTGATTCTGAAGATTGAGGCTAAAGTTGGATGCTGGTAGGTTTAAGAGGTTGGTCAATGTTAAATTTAGCACACTTGATCAGATTACCCTACAACAGGGTTTCCCAAACTCAGTCCTGGGGCCCACCCTGGGTGCAAGTTTAGTTTTTTGCCCTAGCACTCCACAGCTGATTCAAATACTCAACTAATCATCAAGCTTTGATCATTTGAATCAGCTGTGTCGTGTTAGGGCAAGAAACAAAACATGTACCCCTTTGGGTCCCGAGGACCAAGTTTGGGAACCGCTGCCCTACACCAATATAATCTGACCCTGTATCAGTGGAGGGGGAAACTTCCACCTTCAACCTCCTTTAAAGACTCTATTGATAGACCTGCAGAAGACTGCAGCTTTTCACACACCAGGGGGCACCCTTTGTGAGCTGTCAAAAAATATCCTTGGCTGATCTAGAATCAGTTTTGGCCTGGTTGATCAAAATGAATTAGATTATATTGACAGGGGGGACCTGATCCCAGATCAGCACAATTGGCCCAGTAGGCTATCGTCATAGACATGAGCCCGAATCTTATTGACAGTAGGGTTCGATCAAACTGCCACCTGACCTACCAAGAAAACCACTTTTGGCAAATCATAAACGTAAAATAATTGTTATTTATCGTGTTCATGGCATCCGCTGCATGTAGGGTGTATGTCTGTGTGTGTGTGTGTGTGTGTGTGTGTAGGTTTCGCTGCTTGAAGTCTCCTATGTAGTCCCTAACAGAATACACTGTCTGTACATACGATCACCTGCACCCTCACACTGAATGCATCACACTCACACCCTCAGTGTAAGTGCACTACACCCTCCGACAATAACTGTAAGTGCACTTCACACACACACTACACATACACACTCACTCCCTCACCGTGACGATATGTAATCTTGCCATAATGGGTAAAGTATTGAGTTATTATTACATATTGGGTACAATGGGTGTTAATTATAAGGTAAAGGGGTAATACTAATAATAATAGTAGCATAATAACAATGTAATTACTGTGTAATAACTGGTTATAACAATGTAATTGCATAAACTATTAAACTCATGTTCCCTCTAAGTAGTTGTGCAGCAATGTAGTCCTGTACATTAAAGTTACATGTAGGATTGCAAAATTCCCAAAACTTTCCTAAAAATTCCCAGGTTTTCCCAGAAATCCCGTTTGGAAGATTCCGGAATCAGGAGAGAATAATCAGGAAATCCCTCTGACCAGAATTTCTGGAAAACCTGGGAATTTTGCAACCCTAGGTACATGGTATTCAATCCTGTAAATAATGACAAACGTATACAGTGAGGGAAAAAAGTATTTGATCCCCTGCTGATTTTGTACGTTTGCCCACTGACAAAGAAATTATCAGTCTATAATTGTAATGATAGGTTTATTTGAACAGTGAGAGACAGAATAACAACAAAAAAATCCAGAAAAACGCATGTCAAAAATTTTATAAATTGATTAGCATTTTAATGAGGGAAATAAGTATTTGACCCCCTCTCAATCAGGATTTTTTCTGGCTCCCAGGTGTCTTTTATACAGGTAACGAGCTGAGATTAGGAGCACACTCTTAAAGGGAGTGCTCCTAATCTCAGCTTGTTACCTGTATAAAAGACACCTGTCCACAGAAGCAATCAATCAATCAGATTCCAAACTCTCCACCATGGCCAAGACCAAAGAGCTCTCCAAGGATGTCAGGGACAAGGTTGTAGACCTACACAAGGCTGGAATGGGCTACAAGACCATCGCCAAGCAGCTTGGTGAGAAAGTGACAACAGTTGGTGCGATTATTCGCAAATGGAAGAAACACAAAAGAACTGTCAATCTCCCCTCGGCCTGGGGCTCCATGCAAGATCTCACCTCGTGGAGTTGCAATGATCATGAGAACGGTGAGGAATCAGCCCAGAACTACACGGGAGGATCTTGTCAATGATCTCAAGGCAGCTGGGACCATAGTCACCAAGAAAACAATTGGTAACACACTACGCCGTGAAGGACTGAAATCCTGCAGCGCCCGCAAGGTCCCCCTGCTCAAGAAAGCACATATACAGGCCCGTCTGAAGTTTGCCAATGAACATCTGAATGATTCAGAGGAGAACTGGGTGAAAGTGTTGTGGTCAGATGAGACCAAAATCGAGCTCTTTGGCATCAACTCAACTCGCCGTGTTTGGAGGAGGAGGAATGCTGCCTATGACCCAAAAACACCATCCCCACCATCAAACATGGAGGTGGAAACATTATGCTTTGGGGGTGTTTTTCTGCTAAGGGGACAGAACAACTTCACAGCATCAAAGAGACGATGGACGGGGCCATGTACCGTCAAATCTTGGGTGAGAACCTCCTTCCCTCAGCCAGGGCATTGAAAATGGGTCGTGGATGGGTATTCCAGCATGACAATGACCCAAAACACACGGCCAAGGCAACAAAGGAGTGGCTCAAGAAGAAGCACATTAAGGTCCTGGAGTGGCCTAGCCAGTCTCCAGACCTTAATCCCATAGAAAATCTGTGGAGGGAGCTGAAGGTTCGAGTTGTCAAACGTCAGCCTCGAAACCTTAATGACTTGGAGAAGATCTGCAAAGAGGAGTGGGACAAAATCCCTCCTGAGATATGTGCAAACCTGGTGGCCAACTACAAGAAACGTCTGACCTCTGTGATTGCCAACAAGGGTTTTGCCACCAAGTACTAAGTCATGTTTTGCAGAGGGGTCAAATACTTATTTCCCTCATTAAAATGCAAATCAATTTATAACATTTTTGACATGCGTTTTTCTGGATTTTTTTATTGTTATTCGGTCTCTCACTGTTGAAATAAACCTACCATTAAAATTATAGACTGATCATGTCTTTGTCAGTGGGCAAACGTACAAAATCAGCAGGGGATCAAATACTTTTTTCCCTCACTGTATCTGTCTGTCTGCCCGCTTCTTATAAAGCTGGGACCTTTAGAACATATAGAACATAGACGATCAACCCTGAATCAAAGAATGGATCCAAAACATATAGAATGATTTCCTAAAACAGTGACTGTCGACTCTTTACTCCTATAAATCTCTCCATCTCTCTCTCATTCTATCTGTTTCATCTCTCATTCTCTCTGTTTCTCAAACAAAGGCGTGACAAAACTAAGGAGTAGAAATGGAAAATGCCATCAAAGATGTACAAGAAAGAAGAAGGGGGAGGATTGAAAAATGTCATATATATGAGTGCCCCTGCTCCCCCTTTCTGAAGTTGAGCCTACTGGCCTGGAGACAACACGAGAACAGGGACTCGCCTAGCACCTCTCCCCAGGTTCAGGTGCATGGTCCTGGGGGAGGGAGAGCTAGCAGAAGTGGTCATCCTCATCCTTATCATCCTTCATTCCTTTCAGCCGCAGACGGGCAAAGTCCTCGAACACAAAGTCATCATCCTGAGAGAAATTACTGACAGAGAGAGGGAGGGGGGATGAAGGGAGGGGGGATGAAGAGAGGGGGGATGAAGAGAGGGGGGATGAAGGAGGGGGGGGATGAAGAGAGGGGGGATGAAGGGAGGGGGGATAAAGGGAGGGGGGATGAAGGGAGGGGGGATGAAGGGAGGGGGGATGAAGGGAGGGGGATAAAGGGAGGGGGGATGAAGGGAGGGGGGATGAAGAGAGGGGGGATGAAGGGAGGGGGGATAAAGGGAGGGGGGGATAAAGGGAGGGGGGTGAAGGGAGGGGGGATGAAGGGAGGGGGGATGAAGGGAGGGGGATAAAGGGAGGGGGGATAAAGGGAGGGGGGATAAAGGGAGGGGGGATAAAGAGAGGGGGGATGAAGGGAGGGGGGATGAAGGGAGGGGGGATGGAGGGAGGGGGGATGAGAGATTAAAATTGTGTTCAACAAACAAGGTTAAATTTAAATTTGAGACACACAAACTCCTTCTCTCTCTTACTTTGTCTCAAACTCTATCAGGTTACTGTCCACTGGGGCATCTGTTTCTGGGACGACTGTGGGTGAAAGTAATGACATTTCAAAACAGGTAAATATCCCCGCAAAAATACCTTTCTAAAACATATTTTTCTCTATTAAGCACACATTGGTCTGTACCTGATTGAGGTCTGGAGATGGGTAGGTCAGAGGGTTTGGGGTGCATCAGGACAAAAGGCAGCTCCACCGACACGTCCCTGTACAGAGCACACACAGTAACGATGGAGCTGTGCCAGAACACACATTAGGCAGAGATGGACTGATACTCAGAAAACATTCCAGTGTAATCCAGGTGGAAACGATCACTTACAACCACTTCATAAATCTATGTTAGACAGTGTGTGTAGGAGCCAAGATGCAATGTACCCTCCGCGGGATAACACTAGTTTGACCGTGTGTGTGAATGTGTGTGTGTGTGTGTGTGTGTGTGTAACGTACCCTCCGCGGGACACCACTAGTTTGACCTTGACTCTGTAGGACACCAGGATACCCAGAACCTCCTTATTGGACACATCTTTCACTCTGGAACACATCAAACAGAACCAGACACATTAAACTAACACAACAGATAGAGACAAGAGGACAGCTGCAGGCATGTATATGAGGTTTTGACTAAATGGTATACAGCTATGGACGGAAGTGAATTGTTCTTAGCAGGTTAGGAGAATTAGGTTAATAAGGTTAGGAAAAGGGTTAGGGTTAGATAAAATGCTCTCCTAACCTGCTACGAAAAGTAACTTCCATCCATTGCTGTACTCCATCTAGTCACAACCTAGATATGAGGAAGTTCTCTCTCTCTCTCTCTCTCTTCTCTCTCTCTCTCTCTCTCTCTCTCTCTCTCTCTCTCTCTCTCTCTCTCTCTCTCTCTCCCTCTCTCCCTCTCTCTCTCTCTCTCTCTCTCTCTCCCTCTCTCTCTCTCTCTCTCTCCTCTCTCTCTCTCTCTCTCTCTCTCTCTCTCTCTCTCTCTCTCTCTCTCTCTCTCTCTCTCTCTCTCTCTCTCTCTCTCTCTCCTCTCTCTCTCACTCTCTCTCACTCTCTCTCTCTCTCTCATGTTTTGTGTGTATGTAATGTGATGTAATCTATGTGTTTCTCTAGTCTCTTACATGGTGCTGGAGGCCAGGTTGGTGTCTTCGTGCTTCAGCTTGCCGTCCAGAGCCAGGCCTCTCTTCTCTCGGTTGTTGGTGAGCATTGGGATCAGGGTGTACACCTTACAGAACGTACTGCTGGGGGACACCTGGTCACTGTGGCGGTGAGAGAGATAGAAAATGATTTATTTCATATGTGATGGGTTCCTACTCACTCTTGTATAGGCATCCACAACGCTCGCGACGCAGTAATGAAAGAAGAGAGGAAAACATATGATCTGTGAGAGGCTGGAACAGGGAGGGAGAGGGCATTGAAGGGGACTGGACTGGGAGAAAGGCAATTGGGTTTTGGGGCCAGCGGCTTCTTGAGGAGGACTGGATAAGGGGGGACCAGGAGGATAATTATCAGGGTGTGAGGCTGGGGATCTCGATTTAGGCCATGATGGAAAGTTTTGGTGGGCCGAAACCAAGCCAGGTACTGGGGTTGTGGGGAGGTCTGGGAGCTCTGGGGGTTACGTCATGGACGGCCATTTTGGGTCGAGGCCTAGCCAGTCGCTCTTCCTCTACTCACCGGTCGGAGGCGCGGCCCACAGACTTTTTGTAGGTGTCACATCTGTGCAGAACTACATCAGTCACCTGTAAAACTACAGTACAGGGGGAGAGAACACTGACTAAGATGTCATAACAAGGGGACAAGGGGCTGTGATGTTACTAGACAGGGATGAGATGAGGTTGCCTGGGGTCGCTGAGAGGGGGTTAGGTGGGGGGTGGCCGGGCAGGAGAGGGGTATTCTGGCATGGCAGTGACAGCAGAAAGGGGGGTTGGAGGGTATTGTACGTGGGGTCATAAAGGGTCATACAATATGAGGGTAGAAGGTATGCAGAAATAATATAACAAAATAAGAAAAAAAGTGCTGAGAGTGAGTATCTGTTTGGCCACACAACCTGTCTGCATTCAGCCAATATATTTTCTCTCTCTCTCTCTCTCTCTCTCTCTCTCTCTCTCTCTCTCTCTCTCTCTCTCTCTCTCTCTCTCTCTCTCTCTCTCTCTCTCTCTCTCTGTGTCTCTGTGTCTCTATGTCTCCTCTGTGAGAGAGAGAAAGAAGAGGAGAAGGAGGAAGAGAAGGGTACAGGGATGGAGAGAGAGTGAGAGAGAGAGAGAGAGAGAGGTCTGGATAGAAGGGTACAGGGATGGAGAGAGAGAGAGGTCTGGATAGAAGGGTACAGGGATGGAGAGAGAGAGAGAGAGAGAGAGAGAGAGAGAGAGAGAGAGAGAGAGAGAGAGAGAGAGAGAGAGAGAGAGAGAGGTCTGGGTAGAAGGGTACAGGGATGGAGAGAGAGAGAGAGAGAGAGAGAGAGAGAGAGAGAGAGAGAGAGAGAGAGAGAGGTCTGGATAGAAGGGTACAGGGATGGAGAGAGAGAGAGAGAGAGAGAGAGAGAGAGAGAGAGAGAGAGAGAGAGAGAGGTCTGGATAGAAGGGTACAGGGATGGAGAGAAGGGGACTCACTCTGCCTCTTCCTGTGCAACAGGACACTTGTACTGAGCCGTACTGAACAGACAGATGTCAGCATACTGGCGAACTGCAGCAGGGGAGACAGAGAGGGTTAACACAGCAGGAAAACACAGACACACTGTAGGAGAGAGAGGGACAGGAAGCATACCCATACAACCCTGTGTGTTAAGTAGTTCTGCAATATCAACCATCTATCTCTAGTCTGGTCTGAGCAGAATCGCGTTATTGGAAACAAAGGCTGTTCTGAGAGCAGGCCTGGTTGAGGCTATCTGTTCGAGTCACGTCTGGGATAGAGCTGTGGTGGTCAGGAATTTCTTTCGGCCAGTAACTGTCATGCAAATAACTGCCGGTCTCACGGTAATTGACCGTTAATTAACTAATTAACATAAACACATGCTTTAGCATCTCTGGGCTTCATAGCCTACAAGCTTACAAACCACTGATGTCGACCTTTGGAACATCTACATTTAAGAAGAAAATGTAGCCCATTTCAGAAGAACAGAATAGCATATTCTGAGTTGTCCTTATGTTAGGCCCTGATCTGGCTATGCCACATGGCTGTGGGCTACACTAGTTCATTTAGCAGACGAGATTTGCTTAGAATTCCCAAGGCATTATTTTATATTATTTTATAGTAAGAAGAATTGAAGATAGCTGAATAAAATAGAAAGGATCTTTTTCCGAAACTATTCTGAGGGAGTTCACACTTTTCTGTGTTGAGAAGTTAACAAAGTGATCATTTGAAACAGGTCATCTTGTACGCTTAATTTAGAGTTATTTATGCAACTTTAGTTGTGATACAACTGTTGGGCTGTATGTTTAATTTTTTTTATATATTCTAAGGCTGCATGATGCAACTCTAATGATGATCTGAAAAAAGTTGCATGAAAGGCATGTATGTGCTCTGCTTTTTGCGCAGGCTGCACACACTTCATCAGTCTCTCTTTCACAATTTGACAATCACTTGATAATATTCTCACCCATCAGACTATTCTCAATGTAATCTGGTCTTTACATACAGCCTACTATTAAATGTGTGGAATTATTTTTCATTTAGAACTTTAGCCCACAAAAAAATATGTTATTCATAGCACTTGAATAGCAAATGGAGGAAGCACTTCCCGCGGTTACGTTTTTAATAAGCCAGGTAGGCTACACCGGTTGTAAAGAAGATTAATGTAGTTAATTTGAAGAATTAAGTTATAAGTATAGCAACATGAGAAAGCTGGAATCCTCTTTTAAATAGTGGTCAGTCAAAACTCTGTTTTCACACCCGATTGCGTAATAAGAACATATGTTTCACTAGGCTCTGTAGGCTATGGGCTCTCCAACCCTGTTCCAGGGGACCTAGGTTATTTGGCCACTTTAGTTGTGATCCAAACCTTATCAAAACATATAGGCCTATGGGCTAGGCTACATGATGCTTGCGACTATGGTTTTAAAAAGTCCACAAAAAAATGAATGTGCAAAGCAATGTGCTCAATATTAGGAAAGTTGATTAATAAATATAGTAGGCCTAGCCTATAGAAAGCTGATGGGATCCTCCTCTTTTTAATAGAGGTCATCAAAACTCTGTTTTCTCACGCAATTGCATAGCATAGCCTATAGAAATGTTGAGCAACATGTGCTTATTGGAACACTTATTTAATTCCATGCATCAACCAGCTATGAGGAGCTGGCTCTCGCTGCGCAACAGCTGATCCTATTCCGCTCAAACTCTGAATGCCAGGTCTCTCATGAACTGTTTGATTTGATTTTCGATTGCATTGATGTCAGCGTGACTAGGGGTGTCAAGCACATTCCATGGAGGGCCTAGTGAGGACCTAGTGTGGGCCTAGTGTGGGCCTAGTGAGGACCTAGTGTGGGCCTAGTGAGGACCTAGTGAGGACCTAGTGTGGGCCTAGTGAGGACCTAGTGAGGACCTAGTGAGGACCTAGTGTGGGCCTAGTGAGGACCTAGTGTGGTTCTAGTGAGGACCTTGTGTGGGCCTAGTGAGGAACTAGTGAGGACCTAGTGTGGTTCTAGTGAGGACCTTGTGTGGGCCTAGTGAGGACCTAGTGAGGACCTAGTGTCTGTGGGTTTTGGGGTTTTGTTTTTCCTTTTAACTAAGACCTAGACGACCAGGTGTACAGAGTTCCTTACTAATTAGTGACCTTAATTCATCAATCAAGTACAAGAGAGGAGCACCCGCAGACACTTGGCCCTCCGTGGAATGAGTTTGACACGTGTGGATTAGATGGACAATAGAGTGTTAATTACCAGGCCATTAGTAACTGGCCGTTAGCAAGTTTGGCAGGCTACTAATGACCATCAGAGGGCAGTTTTGGAGAAGCCTAGTTACTGTGACTCAACGGTCACGTGGAATTTGACTGCGGTCATGGCATTAACACGGTCACCGTAACAGCCCTAGTCTGGGACAATTTTAGCATTTTAGCTAACCCTAACCCTTCTCCTAACCTTAACCATGTTCTCCTAACCTGCTACGTTAATTATCCTAACCTGCTGCATAAAGTCACTTCTGCTGTACTGCATCTAGTCAAAACTGTCAGGCCTGCCCGCAGAACAGCGTGGGTTTCCAATAACGCTATACCCCCTGGTCTGAGGACATGTGTGTGTCTTACCTGAAATTTTCACTCTCTTGACTGTTTTGGTGGAGTTGTTGGTCACATGGACATTCACACTGATAGGCTCTCCATGGTAGTAGAGCTGAGAGAGAGGGGGAAGAAGAGAGATAAAGGGGAGGGGTTGGGGGTCAAAACTATCGGGACAGTGACACATTTTTTGTTGTTTTGGCTCTGTACTCCAGCACTTGGATTTAAAATGATATAATGACTATACGGTTAAAGTGCTGACTGTCAGCTTTAATTTGAGGGTATTTTCATCCATATCGGATAAAATAATAGCCAATCCGGGTTGAGCTAAACTGAGTGAGCTCAGCTGTGAATGGTCCTGGCACACCAAAAAAAAGTGTCAAGGGAAGCCAGTTTGGATTTGGCTTCACTCCTATCACAGAGAAATACGTCATCGACAGAAACAACTTGAAATGTGGCATCTTGTTGTGTTGTTGTCCTCTGGTGGCTAGCTAGCTAGCTAAAATTGTCCCTTTCCTAAATTAGCCATGGATGGAGTTAGGGATTCGAACTTGTGGTTTTACTTAATTCTCCGTACTGGCAAATGATTATAACGGCGATTGTGATCCAACCATAAAATACATTGTGCCCCTGAACTGAGAGGATGGAAGTTCAATATGTAGCTAGATGTAGAAGGCTAATGTTAACTAGCTAACGTTGCCATGAAAGGAAGTTAGGCTAGCGAGCAAGCATTTTAGCCAGGTAACCTAGGACAACAAAAAATAAAAGCGTTTTAGAGTGATAGTCATAGACAGTTTTGTCAACATGAAAGAGAGGAGGATGGCATTGGCGTTTCTCTACTAGTAGGGTGAATCAACATGTTTTTTCTACTTGCACGAATGCACACTCACACACACACAAATCAGAAACATGGACAGCCATGTATTTAGCTTAAGTTGATTTGAATAAATTGTTTTTGTTATCTTTTAGTGGTCACTGTATTAGACTAAGCATAGGTGATTTGATGATGTTGAAATATTGAAGTTGAAATGGTTATGTTTTCCTTGCGACTTGCGGTAACTCTCCAGTGTTCTAAATAAATAGTCGTTTAGTAGTCCGAAAATGTTGGAAACATTACCTTGCTTGACCATGCTGTAGGTCATTTAACTGTTTGTTACATGCAATATGTTTTGTGGACTTCACCGGACAGATGTTGCTCTCCGGTTTTGTGATGAAACAAAGGTGTGGTTGAATTTATTCTGCCACTGTCTTCTTATTATCCTTAGGCCTATATATCATGATCGCAAGGCATATGAACTAACAGGTTATAGAGCAAACAACGCAATTATCACAACACACAGGTAGTAACATTGCTTTTTGTTCTGGCTCGGCATCCCTAGTGATTTTACCCAGGCACCGCTACTGCTTGTTGGATGCATTTGCTGTTTGTTTTGGTTGTGTTTCAGATTATTCTGTGCTCAATAGAAATGAATGGTAAATAATGTATTGTGTCATTTTGGAGTCACTTTTATTGTAAGTAAGTATATAATATGTTTCTAAACACTCCTATATTACAGTTTTTCTCCATTGGTTTGGCTCATTTCTTGAAACAGAAATTACATTCTCAAAACTACATGGACAAACCTCCAAACCACTTGGCAATTGTTCACAACAGAATTGAATTTCTCATTCATTTAATCAAATTGCAAATGTCTAAGTACATGTCTCAATGTCTCAGTACATCTTTGCAAATGATTAAGTACAGGTAGCCTACATTTAGCACAATTTCCAAGTGAATAGATCTTGTTGATCTAAACTGATTGTTGATTCTCAGTCTAATTGTTGTTCGCTCCAAAACGTGTCAGCGTCATTTCATTGTATAAGTCATCACATGCACAATAGTCTGTTCAATTGTCAAAATTAGTCAAGAACATAATACCATGAATACCATATATGAATCCCTTGGAACATTTGATAAATTTATTACAGCAATTGACAGTCAGGTGAAACTAGAACTTGACTAACGAAGGAGGAGTTTCACACATCTCAGATGACCAATCAAACAGTATGTTTAGTTACCTGACAGGTGCTGTCCATGACTGTGAATGCTGCCAAACATGTATGTAAAGAGCTTGACCATGCAGGACCAGTACAATTTCTGAACATGGAGGCACCTGGCCAAGTAAATGAACAAGGGCAACTGCCTGCTCGAGGAAGAGGAAGAAGAAGAAGAGGAGGAGGAGGAGTAAGGGTGCGTGGTGGTGGAATAGGGGGAAGAGGCCGAGGAGCACGAAGACACCATGCTGTCCCGGATGAAATTCGGGCCACAATTATAGACCATGTCATCAACCATGGCCTCACAATGGCGGAGGCAGGTCGCCGAGTGCAGCCTAATGTGCCTCGCTCAACAGTCTCCTCCATCATCCAAACCTTTCGCAGGGAAAACAGGTATGTAGTCAGTCAATGATGGAATTATATGTTGTATAGGACAGGACACTGTGCATAGAGCAATAAATATATTTATTTACATATTTACCTATTCATTTAGTGTGTGTGTGTGATAGGCCTACAGTAATATCTTACCTCAATGGGATGTTATGATACTAAAAATGACAAGAAAAACATTGGAGAAAATAAACTATGGAATAGTTTATTTTCTACAGTATTGATGATACAGTTTACAGTAGTATTCCAGTCACTGTGCAGTGATGCATTAGAATTGTGGTAAAGTTACTGTAAGTAAAACAACAATACAATTACATAGGTAACTCATTCTGTAAGGAATACATAAGGTATACATTACGAATGGAGTGTTGTCCTTTGACTTCTATATCTAGGATTGGACGACAACCTTGCACAGGTGGCAGAGGAAAACTTCTCAATGAACAACAAGAACAAGAGATCTGTAACATGGTGATGGCAAATAATGCCATCACATTGAGACAGATCCGCGCTGCAATCCTACAAGACAATGCCATATTCCAAAATGTCAACTCTATAAGCATCTCCACAATAGACCGGATATTGAAGAAGCATCAGATGACAATGAAGCAAATTTACAGGGTACCATTTGAGAGGAACTCTGATAGAGTGAAAGAGCTGCGGTACCAGTATGTACATGTAAGTCAGTTACTGGTTGTCCATCATTATAACATTTTTACAATTAAGCAGTGGTTCCCAAACTTTTTGGCTTCAGTACCCACTTTACCTGATTTGTGTATCCAGGTAATCCAGGTATGGAAGTATTTGATTTATCTGACTTCAACATTTCGCCTAAAAACTGCAGCTTACTGTATGATGCAATTATCATTATAATCCTTATTTTGAAGAATATAACATACAATAAGAAAAGGGGTCAAAGAGCTGCAATTAGTGCCTCCCATGTAAATCTATCTAATACTGTGGGTTTTACTGTAACATTTCAGTAAGTCTAGTCATTGATGATTTCCCTCCCCTTTCTGTCAAATACCCCTGTAGTACCTCTGCATAGGGGTACATGTACCCCAGGTTTGGAACCACTGGAGTAGTGGCCAGTAGTATATTGAACTTGTGGAGAACATAGAACATTCCTATGTAATTGTCTGTAACTGTAGTGTATGACTCTTCTGTATGACTGATTTGATGTTTTCTTTTTTACGCTATTGTAGAGAATAATGGCATTGGAAGGAAACGAGACCCATCACATCCTCGTGTTTGTGGATGAAGCTGGCTTCAACCTGGCCAAGGGCCGAAGACGTGGCCGAATATGTATTGGCCACCGGGCCATGGTGGATGTCCCAGGCCAGCGAGGGGGCAATATAACTATGTGTGCTGCCATATCGGAGAATGGTGTGGCCACTCACATCCCCAGTCTTGGCCCATACAATACACAGAAGCTCCTCATCTTCTTGGACCGCCTTCATGTTGATTTGATCCCTGAAAATGAGAGAGGTCTCGTAGGGCCTCACCTACCACAATATGTCATTGTATGGGACAATGTGAATTTCCACCGTGGCCCGCTCATCAGGGCCTGGTTCACTACTCATCCAAGGATGGTCATGGTGTTCCTACCACCTTACTCTCCTTTCCTCAATCCTATTGAGGAGTATTTCTCCGCTTGGAGGTGGAGAGTGTATGAGCATCGGGCTCAAGATCAGAGGTCCCTGCTCCATGCAATGGACGCTGCGTGTGAGGATATTACAGGAGATCAGTGTAGGGGATGGTTGCGACATGCACGCCGTTTCTTCCCCTCGTTGCATCGCAAGGGAGAATATACGCTGTGATGTGGACGAGAATCTGTGGCCAGACAGACAGCAGCGTGTGGATGGCCAGGAGGGTGAGGACAGCGACCAGTGAAGAACTGTTAGTTGTGAAACTCCAGCTTTATTTACAGCACTGTAGGCTGCATATAATTTTCATTGTTTTTTGTTTGTGTGTTTATATTACAGTATATTATGCTGTATACATTTTCTTTTTACTCTGATGTATGGAAGTTACTTTATGTGTGTGAATGATAATGGTTACAATTTCCTTGGCAGTATGAGTGCAATGTGTGATGTCAAACCTTGGAGGCTACTCTTACCCTAAAATCCTATTTATTTTTTTCAGTTTTATACACAATTGTATTCTGTTAGCTAGACAAAAAAACAGTACAGTAACCATTGTCAATGAAGGACTGGGCTAAGACTGAAAGGTGGACATGAGGGATATTTCAATGGTCCTCTGCCATAGTGACAAAACATCTAAACATTTTGACTTGCAGTGCTTACACAATGCCAAAGGGACGAAGCATTTTGGGGGCACTGACTGTTTAAATGAGAAGGAAATTTAGTTTTGACACATGCGTGAACTGTTTTGGGAGAGGTATGAGCTTTTGCAGGTGAACCATGGTGTTGTGCCGAACCATCCACGTTATTTTGGCTAAAGCACCAAGAGTGTTGAGAACGTCCGGTCTGTTTCAAGAAATGAGCCAAAGCAATTGAGAAGGATCTTTGCCATTTTCGTGGCACTGACTCCTTATATGGGAAAGGAATTTAGTTTTGAAGCATGAGTGAACAGTTTTAGGAGAGATATGAGCTTTTGCAAGTGAGCTATAGTGTTGTGCTGAACTGTAAGACTGTTTTGCCAAATGATCTTAGAGTTTTGAGAATGTAATTTCTGTTTCAAGAAATGAGCCAAACCAATGGAGAAAAACTGTAATGTGGATGCTGCCATGATTACGGATAATCCTGAATTAATGGTGAATAATGATGAGTGAGAAAGTTACAGATGCACAAATATCATACCCAAAACAACAACAACATGTGTCACTGTCCCTATAATTCTGGAGCTCACTGTAGATAGATAGATATATAGATAGATAGATAGATAGATAGATAGATAGATAGATAGATAGATAGATAGATAGATAGATAGATAGATAGATAGATAGATAGATAGATAGATAGATAGATAGATAGATAGATAGATAGAGAGAGAGAGAGAGAGAGAGAGAGAGAGAGAGAGAGAGAGAGAGAGAGAGAGAGAGAGAGAGAGAGAGAGAGAGAGAGAGAGAGATAGATAGATAGATAGATAGATAGATAGATAGATAGATAGATAGATAGATAGATAGATAGATAGATAGATAGATAGATAGATAGATAGATAGATAGATAGATAGATAGATAGATAGATAGATAGATAGATAGATAGATAGATAGATAGATAGATAGATAGATAGATAGATAGATAGATAGATAGCCTAGCCTAGCCTAGCAACAAAACATCAATCTGCTATAACCAATCAATCAATCAAATGTTATTTGTAGAACGCTTTTAACAAATTAATGTGTGTGTACCTCTTTTCTTCCAGTGAGGCCTCTAGGTGTAATGAGCGGTGCCGTGTGTGTGTGTGTATCCTACCTCTTTCTCCAGTGAGGCCTCTAGGTGTAATAAGCGGTGCCGTGTGAGTGTGTGTGTGTGTGTGTATCCTACCTCTTTCTCCAGTGAGGCCTCTAGGTGTAATGAGCGGTGCCGTGTGTGTGTGTGTATCCTACCTCTTTATCCAGTGAGGCCTCTAGGTGTAGGGATCTATCTGACATGAGGAAGGATCGTGTTGTCTCCACCATTGGCTGAGGACCAGGCTTCTCTGGGGCATACT
>NC_059230.1:1412010-1427010 GCF_020615455.1 Coregonus clupeaformis
GGAGTTCGCGTTGGAATTCCGTGACCTAGCGGCGGATGCAGGGTGGAATGAGCGGGCCCTCATCGATCACTACCGCTGTAGTCTACGTGAGGACGTCCCGCGGGGAGCTGGCCTGTCGGGACACCAGCCTCTCTTTCGACCAGTTAGTCGACATGTCCATCAGGCTGGACACCCTGCCCTGGCTACCCACGGACGCCCCGAGGGGAGGTCCGTCCATTTCACCTCCAGCGTCTCCGAGCCGAGCCCCATGGAGCTCAGGGGGCGCTGGGCGCTAGAGAGAGGAGGGGTGGAGTACGAGGGGGTCCATCTCCTGCACCAACTGTGGTCGGGGAGGACACACCGGCTAGGTGCTGGGGATGGCCTCCTAGGGGAAAAGACGACAGGCCCCGCACTGGGGAGTCCTTCCAGGTGAGTAGGCGCCCCCCACTCACCCAGAGCTCTCTGTTGAGCACTTCTGTATACCTGTGCTTTTCCACAGGTAGCACCTCATTCCCAGCATAAGGCGCTGGTAGATTCAGGCGCGTGCTGGGAATTTTGTTGATAAGAAATTTTGTTTAGCCTTAGGGATTCCCCTTCTCCCTGTTGACGTCTCCTTCCCCGTTCATGCCCTAGATAGCCGTCCGTTGGGATCGGGCTTGATCAGGGAGGTCACGGCGCCACTTAGGATGTGTGCGCAGGGGGTCATCAGGAGATGATCCAGCTATTTCTGATCGACTCGCCTGCGTATCCGGTGGTGCTGGGCATGCCCTGTTGGAGTACCCATAACCTGTCTATTTCGGTGGCAGGAGAGGGCTCTGATGGAGTGGTCTGCCCAGTGTGTGGGTCGATGTTTAGGCGTTTCCGTAGGGGCTACCTCGGTGGAGAGTCCAAACCAGGTGCCCGCATTGCACCTTCCCCCTGAGTATGGGGATTTGGCTATGTGTTCAGTAAGTCGAGGGCGACGCAGTTGCCTCCCCCCATAGGCAGGGGAGATTGTGCGATAGACCTCCAGGCAGGAGCTGCGCTCCCACGGAGCCATGTGTATCCTCTGTCTCAGGAGGAGAAGAGAGCTATGGAGACTTACATAGACGAATCTCTGAGACAAGGACATACGGCCCTCCACTTCCCCTGCGTTCTCGAGTTTCTTTTTTGTGAAGAAAAAGGATGGTGGGTTACGCCCGTGCATTGATTACCGTGGTCTCAATCAGATCACGGTGAAGTACAGTTATCCACTCCCGCTGATTGCGACCATGACGGAGTCATTGCACGGCGCGCGTTTCTTCACTAAATTAGATCTCAGGAGCGCGGTTACAACTGGTGCGCATTAGGGGGGCGATGAATGGAAGACAGCCTTTAGTACCACCTCGGGCCATTACGAGTATCTTGTCATGCCATACGGGTTGATGAACGCTCCTTCAGTTTTCCAATCATTCGTGGATGAGATCTTCAGGGGCAGGGGGTGGTCGTGTACATAGATGACATTCTCGTGTACTCGTCTACCCGAGTCGAGCATGTGGCACTGGTGCGCCGAGTGTTGCGGAGGCTGTTGGAGCACGACCTGTATGTCAAGGCAGAGAAGTGTCTGTTTTTCCAGGAGTCGGGTCTCCTTTTTGGGTTATCAGTTGTCTCAAGGCCAGGGGTGAAGATGGAGGTAGACGAGTGTCAGCCGTGAGTGTAATTGGCAAACGCCAACCACTGTGAAGGAGGTGCAGCAGTTTTTGGGGTTTGCGAATTACTACCGGAGAGTTTATCCGGGGTTTTGGACAGGTGGCAGCTCCCATAACGCGTCTCTTTTGAAGGGGGTCCGGTGCGTCTGCAGTGGTCAGCCGAGGCGGACAGGGCGTTTGGGAGGCTGAAGGACCTGTTTACCTCGGCTCCCGGTGCTGGCGCATCCGGATCCCTCTTTACCATTTCAGGTAGAGGTGGACGCGTCAGAGGCCGGTATAGGAGCCGTGCTTTTGCAACGGTCCGGCACGCCACCTAAACTCCGCCCCTGTGCTTTTTATTCCAAGAAGCTCAGTCCGGCGGAGCGAAATCATGACGTAGGGGACAGGGAGCTGTTAGCCGTGGTACAGGCCCTAAAAGGTGGAGGCACTGGCTTGAGGGGGCTCAACACCCTTTCCTCATTTTGACGGACCACCGTAACCTGGAGTACATCCGGGCAGCTAGAGAGACTAAACCCTCGCCAGGCGCGGTGGAATATGTTTTTGACCCGGTTCATATTTAAAATTCACATACATCCCTGGGTCACAGAACGGTAAGGCAGACGCGCGCTCGGGCGGTATGACAGAGGAGAGGTCCGTGGAGCCCACTCCCATACTGCCGGAGTCTTGTCTGGTGGCACCCGGTAGTGTGGGGAGGTCGATGCTGAACTCGAAGCGGGCGCTGCGCACCACCCTAGTCCACCTCAATGCCCGGAGGGTCGGAAGTACGTTCCGCCGAGGTTCGGGATCGAGTTGATCGATTGGGCTCACACGTCACCCTCCTCTGGACATCCTGGTATCGGCCGGACAGTGCACTGCCTTAGTGCTAAGTACTGGTGGCCCACGCTGACAGGGATGTGAGGGTTTATGTCTCCTCCTGCTCGGTGTGCGCCCAGTGTAAGGCGCCTAGACATCTGCCTAGGGGTAAGTTACTACCCCTGCCCGTTCCACAACGACCATGGTCTCACCTCTCGGTGGATTTCATCACTGACCTTCCCCTCACAGGGGAATACTACTATACTGGTCGTTGTGGACCGGTTCTCTAAGGCCTGTCGTCTGCTCCCTATGCCGGGCCTTCCTACAGCCCACAGACCGCCGAGCGCTATTCACCCATGTTTTCCGCACTACGGGTACCCGAGATATTGTGTCTGATCGAGGTCCCCAATTTACCTCCAGAGTCTGGAGAGCCTTTATGGAGCGGTTGGGGGTCTCGGTGAGCCTCACCTCGGGTTACCATCCGGAGAGTAATGGGCAGGTGGAACGTGTGAACCAGGATGTGGGTAGGTTTCTTAGATCATACTGCCAGGACCGGCCGGGAGGAGTGGGCACGGCACGTTCCTGGGCAGAAATGGCCCAGAATTCCCTAAGCCATTCCTCTCCACTAACCTAACCCCTTTCCAATGTGTTAGGTTACCAGCCGGTTCCGGCACCTTGGCAGCAGAGCCAGATCGAGGCTCCTGCGGTGGATGAGTGGGTGCGGCGCTCGGAGGAGACGTGGAACGCTGCACACGTCCACCTGCAGCGGGCCCTCCGTCGTCAAAGGCGAGCTCCGATCTCCACCGCAGTGAGGGACCGGTGTACGCACCTGGTGATCGAGTCTGGCTCTCTAACAGAAACCTGCCCCTCCGCCTGCCCTGTCGGAAACTGGGTCGGCGGTTTGTGGGGCCATTTAGAGTCCTGAGAAGATTGAACGAGGTGTGTACAGATTACAACTACCTGTTGAGTATAAGTATTAACCCCCTCGTTCCATGTGTCTCTTCTCAGGCCGGTGGTAGCTGGCCCACTCCAAGAAAATGAGATCAGGGAGACTCCTCCG
This sequence comes from Coregonus clupeaformis, assembly GCF_020615455.1. NCBI lineage: Eukaryota > Metazoa > Chordata > Actinopteri > Salmoniformes > Salmonidae > Coregonus > Coregonus clupeaformis. Next base: position 1,415,509 of record NC_059230.1, read on the forward strand.
CCCCATTGGAATCGAGGGGGCACCGGCGATTCGTGCGGTCCATCTTGGATTCGAGACGTCGGATGGGGGGTCTCAATATCTGGTGGAGTGGGAGGGTACGGCCGGAGGAACGGTGCTGGGTGCCGAGGGGAGACATTTTGGACCCGTCTCTCCTGACGGAATTCCATCGACAGTCACCGACGCGCCCTGCTCCGCGTCCTCTGGTCGTTCCCGAGGCCGGAGTCGGCGCACGTCTGGAGCCGCGCGTCAAGGGGGGGTACTGTCACGGTTTCAGCGAGGCTGCCTCTCTTCCTTGCTCGGGCAGGCTTCGGGTCAGTTGTCTCCGAATACTAGCTGCCACCGTTGTATGTTTCTATGTTCGTTTGGTCTTGTCTGGAATTGTACACCTGTTGTCGTTTAGTGTCATTAGTGTCCTATAAGTTCTCGTTGTGTTTGTCAGGTGTTGTGAGTGATTGTTCCTATGTCGTGTTGGTGTGCTACCCTTTTCGGTGCGCTATTTGCAGCTTGCCTCCCTTTGTATTTTAGGAGAGGATTTTCACACATGTTTAGTGCGCCCGTTTGTTTACGCCTGTGTGCGCATTTTCTCGCCTCCGGGCTGTTTGGATTGTGTTTTTTGTGTGCTCTACTAAAAGTCTTTGTTGGACTTAACTTCTGCGTCCTGTGCCTGATTCCACACCACACCCACCTACAGCACCTACTGACAGTGAGGTTACAAACATAATCAGTTATAGTCACTCTTATGCATCATGGAGGCTGTGAGGTTACAAACATAATCAGTTATAGTCACTCTTAATGCCTCATGGAGGCTGTGAGGTTACAAACATAATCAGTTATAGTCACTCTTAATGCATCATGGAGGCTGTGAGGTTACAAACATCATCAGTTATAGTCACTCTTAATGCATCATGGAGGCTGTGAGGTTACAAACATAATCAGTTATAGTCACTCTTAATGCATCATGAACTCCTTCTAATGTCTTAGAAATATCTTTGGCTCCCTCCACAAATTCTTGTCTTTCCCTCTCTCTCCCTCTCTCTTCCTCTCTCCCTTTCCCTCTCTCTCCCTCTCTCTTCCTCAATCTCTCTCTCTCTCCTCTCCCTCTCTCTCCCTCTCTCTCTCTCCCTCTCTCTCCTTATCTCCCTCTCTCTCTCCCTCTCGCTCCCTTTCTCTCTTCATCTCTCTCTCTCTCACCCTCTCTCTCCCTCTCTGTCCCTCTCTCCCTCTCTGTCCCTCTCCCTCTCTCGCCCTCTCCCTCTCGCTCCCTCTCTCCTCCTCTCTCTCTCTCTCTCTCTCTCTCTCTCTCTCTCTCTCTCTCTCTCTCTCTCTCTCTCTCTCTCTCTCTCTCTCTCCCGCTCTCCCTCTCTCTCCTTCTCTCCCTCTCTCTCGCTCTCTCTCCCTCCCTCTCTCTCCCTTTCTCTCTCCCTCTCTCTCTCGCCCTCTCTCTCCCTCTCTCTCCCTCTATGTCCCTATCTCCCTCTCTGTCCCTCTCCCTCTCTCGCCCTCTCTCTCCCTCTCTGTCCCTCTCTCCCTCTCTGTCCCTCTCTCCCTCTCTCCCTCATTCTCCCTCTCTCTCCCTCTCTCCCTCTCCGTCCCTCTCTCCCTCGCTCTCTCTCTCCCTCTCTCCCTTTCAAAATAGGCAATAATGATTGTATATTTAGTTAATGTATACATTTCTACCATCCTTTTCACACACACTCGTGCTCGCACACACACACACACACACACACACGCACGGACACACATACACACACGCTCGCACGCACACACACACATACCTGAGGTGAGGGTGTTACCCCATGTGAGGTTCTGTCGTCATAACAACCCTGAGAGAAACTCCGACAATAACATTACATCAACAACAGAGTGTGTGTGTCTAGTAGATGTTGCATCCCTAATAGGGGTAGCCCACGGCCCCTGCACCCCAGAGTGGAAAAGCCCTGTGTGTCCGTGTGTGTGTTACTACTCACCCACTGGATCTACATGGTCTAGGTGATCCACAAAGTCTCTCTTCCCCAGGTATACTGTGAGCTATAGAGAGAGAGAGAGAGAGAGAGAGAGAGAGAGAGAGAGAGAGAGAGAGAGAGAGAGAGAGAGAGAGAGAGAGAGAGAGAGAGAGAGAGAGAGAGAGAGAGAGAGAGAGAGAGAGAGAGAGAGAGAGGTACAGTATGTGGGACAGTATATGGGGACAGTATGTGGAAATGGAAAGAAAAACCTGACGTACATCAACATTACTACAGTACTCTTTAAATTAGATGATACAGGCGACACACACACACACACACACACACTGACCCCTAGACAGACAGACAGACAGACAGACAGACAGACAGACACAGTCGTGGTCAAACGTTTTGAGAATGACACAAATACTAATTTTCACAAAGTCTGCTGCCTCAGTTTTGATGATGGCAATTTGCATATACTCCAGAATGTCATGAAGAGTGATCAGATGAATTGCAATTAATTGCAAAGTCCCTCTTTGCCATGAAAATGAACTTAATCCCCCAAATACATTTCCACTGCATTTCAGCCCTGCCACAAAAGGACCAGCTGCCATCATGTCAGTGATTCTCTCATTAACACAGGTGAGAGTGTTGACGAGGACAAGGCTGGAGATCACTCTGTCATGCTGATTGAGTTAGAATAACAGACTGGAAGCTTTAAAAGGAGGGTGGTGCTTGAAATCATTGTTCTTCCTCTGTTAACCATGGTTACCTGCAAGGAAACATGTGCCGCCATCATTGCTTTGCACAAAAAGGGCTTCACAGGCAAAGATATTGCTGCTAGTAAGATTGGACCTAAATCAACTATTTATCGGATCATCAAGAACTTCAAGGAGAGAGGTTCAATTGTTGTGAAGAAGGCGTCAGGGCGCCCAAGAAAGTCCAGCAAGCGCCAGGACCGTCTCCTAAAGTTGATTCAGCTGCGGGATTGGGGCACCACCAGTGCAGAGCTTGCTCAGGAATGGCAGCAGGCAGGTGTGAGTGCATCTGCACGCACAGTGAGGCGAAGAATTTTGGAGGATGGCCTGGTGTCAAGAAGGGCAGTGAGGAAACCACTTCTCACCAGGAAAAACATTACATTTACATTTAGCAGACGCTCTTATCCAGAGCAACTTAGAGTTAGTGAGTGCATACATTTTTCATACTGGCCCCCCGTGGGAATCGAACCCACAACCCTGGCGTTGCAAGTGCCATGCTCTACCAACTGAGCTACAGGAGGCCTACGGGGACAGACTGATATTCTGCAAAAGGTACAGGGATTGGACTGCTGAGGACTGGGGTAAAGTCATTTTCTCTGATGAATCCCCTTTCTGATTGTTTGGGGCATCCGGAAAACACCTTGTCCGGAGAAGACAAGGTGAGCGCTACCATCAGTCCTGTGTCATGCCAACAGTAAAGCATCCTGAGACCATTCATGTGTGGGGTTGCTTCTGAGCCAAGGGAGTGGGCTCACTCACAATTTTGCCTAAGAACACAGCCATGAATAAAGAATGGTACCAACACATCCTCCTAGAGCAGCTTCTCCCAACCATCCAAGAACAGTTTGGTGACGACCAATGCCTTTTCCAGCATGATGGAGCACCTTGCCATAAGGCAAAAGTGATAACTAAGTGGCTCTGGGAACAAAACATCAACATTTTGGGTCCATGGCCAGGAAACTCCCCAGACCTTAATCCCATTGAGAACTTGTGGTCGATCCTCAAGAGGTGGGTGGACAAACAAAAACCCACAAATTCTGACAAACTCCAAGCATTGATTATGCAAGAATGGGCTGCCATCAGTCAGGATGTGGCCCAGAAGTTAATTGACAGCATGCCAGGGCGGACTGCAGAGGTCTTGAAATAGAAGGGTCAACACTGCAAATATTGACTCTTTGCATAAACTTAATGTAATTGTCAATAAAAGCCTTTGACACTTATGGAATGCTTGTAATTATACTTCAGTATACCATAGTAATATCTGACAAAAATATCTCATAACACTGAAGCAGCGAACTTTGTGAAGACCAATACTTGTGTCATTCTCAAAACGTTTGACCACGACTGTAGATAGATTGATACTGTTGAGAGATAGATAGATAGATAGATAGATAGATAGATAGATAGATAGATAGATAGATAGATAGATAGATAGATAGATAGATAGATAGATAGATAGATAGATAGATAGATAGATAGATAGATAGATAGATAGATAGATAGATAGATAGATAGATATATATATGGATGGATGGATGGATGGATGGATGGATGGATGGATGGATGGATGGATGGATGGATGGATGGATGGATGGATGGATGGATGGATGGATGGATGGATGGATGGATGGATGGATGGATAGATAGATAGATAGATAGATAGATAGATAGATAGATAGATAGATAGATAGATAGATAGATAGATAGATAGATAGATAGATAGATAGATAGATAGATAGATAGATAGATAGATAGATAGATAGATAGATAGATAGATAGATAGATAGATAGATAGATAGATAGATAGATAGATAGATAGATATTATAGAGAATCTGTAGATGTGAAGAGAGAGGAGATATTAGTTTAATCCAGGAGAAGAGATGAGCTGAGAATGAGGGAAGAGAAAAATAAGAAAGAGATCTGAGAGACTCAGAGGAAGAAGGGGAAGATATCTGAGAAACTCAGAGGAAGAAGAGGAAGATATCTGAGAGACTCAGAGGAAGAAGAGGAAGATATCTGAGAAACTCAGAGGAAGAAGAGGAAGAGATCTGAGAGACTCAGAGGAAGAAGAGGAAGAGATCTGAGAGACTCAGAGGAAGAAGAGGAAGAGATCTGAGAGACTCAGAGGAAGAAGAGGAAGATATCTGAGAGACTCAGAGGAAGAAGAGGAAGAGATCTGAGAGACTCAGAGGAAGAAGAGGAAGAGATCTGAGAGACTCAGAGGAAGAAGATGAAGATATCTGAGAGACTCAGAGGAAGAAGAGGAAGAGATCTGAGAGACTCAGAGGAAGAAGAGAAAGATATCTGAGAGACTCAGAGGAAGAAGAGGAAGAGATCTGAGAGACTCAGAGGAAGAAGAGGAAGAGATCTGAGAGACTCAGAGGAAGAAGAGGAAGATATCTGAGAGACTCAGAGGAAGAAGAGGAAGAGATCTGAGAGACTCAGAGGAAGAAGAGGAAGAGATCTGAGAGACTCAGAGGAAGAAGAGGAAGAGATCTGAGAGACTCAGAGGAAGAAGAGGAAGAGATCTGAGAGACTCAGAGGAAGAAGAGGAAGAGATCTGAGAGACTCAGAGGAAGAAGAGGAAGCCTACTGGGAGAAATATACTCTACAGGGAAAGAGGAGGAACCCGCCTCACCTTCTGTCAGACACACACACACACACACACACACAGACACACACGGACACACACAGACACACACACACGGACACACACAGACACACACGAAAACACACGGACACACACAGACACACACGGACACACACAGACACACACACACGGACACACACAGACACACACGAAAACACACAGACACACACACACGGACACACACAGACAAACACAGACACACACAGACACACACAAACACACACAGACACACATGTGCATGCACGCACGCACACACACACAAGCGCACACACACATACACACACACACACAGGGGAGTTGCGACCTACCTTGCAGTTGGGGCTGGACTTCTTGAAGACTCTGAAAAGAGAGAGATGAATTAGTCACCACATAACAATATAGAGATATTCCTGTATTCATTACAGATACAGACACTGACAGACTTCAACAGACTTCAACAGACTTCACTATGCACCACAACCACAACCAGTCAGACAATGCAGTAGGCCTACTGTAGGATAGGGCTACTATAGAATAGGCCTCCTGTAGAATAGCCTCCTGTAGAATAGGTCTACTGTAGAATAGTCCTCCTGTAGGATGGGCCTCCTGTAGAATAGGCCTACTGTAGGATACCCCTCCTGTAGAATAGGTCTACTGTAGAATAGGCCTACTGTAGACTAGTCCTCCTGTAGAATAGGTCTACTGTAGAATAGGCCTACTGTAGAATAGTGCTCCTGTAGAATAGTCCTACTGTAGAATAGTCCTCCTGTAGAATAGGCCTCCTGTAGAATGGGTCTACTGTAGAATAGGCCTACTGTAGAATAGTCCTCCTGTAGAATAGTCCTACTGTTATTTATGTGGAAAAAGGAAATTCCCCCAGGAGGACTATTAAAGTTGTATTGTATCGTATTGTTACACCTCAGGTTCAGACCGTTACTAATGACATAAAGTAAGTGTTTTAACAAACAGATAAGGTACATCTACTGAGTTGAATGTGAGAGAACTAGGGAGGGGAAAGAGTGAGGGAGGGTAAAGAGTGAGGGAGGATGTTTCTGTGGTGGAGAAGCTTGGGGAGTCACACATTAACAGACAACTGTGATCACAATGGTTAATTAATATGAAAAGATGAGGGACCATAATGATAGAGAAAAGGCAGAGAGAAGAGGGAGAGAGAGAGTTGGAGAGAAAGGGTTAGGGTTAATCTAACCAGCCCAGGGTTAGGGTTAATCTAACCAGCCCAGAGTGACGGGTTAATCTAACTAGCCCAGGGTTAGGGTTAATCTAACCAGCCCAGAGTGACGGGTTAATCTAACTAGCCCAGAGTGACGGGTTAATCTAACCAGCCCAGAGTGACGGGTTAATCTAACTAGCCCAGAGTGACGGGTTAATCTAACTAGCCCAGAGTGACGGGTTAATCTAACCAGCCCAGAGTGACGGGTTAATCTAACTAGCCCAGGGTTAGGGTTAATCTAACCAGCCCAGAGTGACGGGTTAATCTAACCAGCCCAGGGTTAGGGTTAATCTAACCAGCCCAGGGTTAGGGTTAATCTAACTAGCCCAGGGTTAGGGTTAATCTAACCAGCCCAGAGTGACGGGTTAATCTAACCAGCCCAGAGTGAGGGTTAATCTAACCAGCCCAGAGTGAGGGTTATTCTAACCAGCCCAGAGTGAGGGTTAATCTAACCAGCCCAGAGTGACGGGTTAATCTAACCAGCCCAGAGTGACGGGTTAATCTAACCAGCCCAGAGTGACGGGTTAATCTAACCAGCCCAGAGTGACGGGTTAATCTAACCAGCCCAGGGTTAGGGTTAATCTAACCAGCCCAGGGTTAGGGTTAATCTAACCAGCCCAGAGTGAGGGCTAATCTAACCAGCCCAGGGTTAGGGTTAATCTAACCAGCCCAGAGTGACGGGTTAATCTAACCAGCCCAGAGTGACGGGTTAATCTAACCAGCCCAGAGTGAGGGCTAATCTAACCAGCCCAGGGTTAGGGTTAATCTAACCAGCCCAGAGTGACGGGTTAATCTAACCAGCCCAGAGTGAGGGCTAATCTAACCAGCCCAGGGTTAGGGTTAATCTAACCAGCCCAGAGTGACGGGTTAATCTAACCAGCCCAGAGTGACGGGTTAATCTAACCAGCCCAGAGTGACGGGCTAATCTAACCAGCCCAGAGTGACGGGTTAATCTAACCAGCCCAGAGTGACGGGTTAATCTAACCAGCCCAGAGTGACGGGCTAATCTAACCAGCCCAGAGTGAGGGTTAATCTAACCAGCCCAGAGTGAGGGTTAATCTAACCAGCCCAGAGTGAGGGCTAATCTAACCAGCCCAGAGTGAGGGCTATTCTAACCAGCCCAGAGTGAGGGCATATCTAACCAGCCCAGAGTGAGAGCTATTCTAACCAGCCCAGAGTGAGGGCATATCTAACCAGCCCAGAGTGAGGGCTATTCTAACCAGCCCAGAGTGAGGGCTAATCTAACCAGCCCAGAGTGAGGGTTATTCTAACCAGCCCAGAGTGAGGGCTAATCTAACCAGCCCAGAGTGAAGGCTAATCTAACCAGCCCAGAGTGAGGGCTAATCTAACCAGCCCAGAGTGAGGGCTAATCAAACCAGCCCAGAGTGAGGGTTAATCTAACCAGCCCAGAGTGAGGGCTAATCTAACCAGCCCAGAGTGAGGGCTAATCTAACCAGCCCAGAGTGAGGGTTATTCTAACCAGCCCAGAGTGAGGGTTAATCTAACTAGCCCAGAGTGAGGGCTAATCTAACCAGCCCAGAGTGAGGGCTAATCTAACCAGCCCAGAGTGAGGGCTAATCTAACCAGCCCAGAGTGAGGGCTAATCTAACCAGCCCAGAGTGAGGGCTAATCTAACCAGCCCAGGGTTAGGGTTAATCTAACCAGCCCAGAGTGAGGGCTAATCTAACTAGCCCAGAGTGAGGGCTAATCTAACCAGCCCAGAGTGAGGGGCCAGCCGGCTAATACACACACACACAGGCTGTCCGAAATCTGTCTTGCCTCCTTTTTTTTTTCTTTTTTTTTTTCCACCTTTATTTAACCAGGTAAGCCAGTTGAGAACAAGTTCTCATTTACAACTGCGACCTGGCCAAGATAAAGCAAAGCAGTGCGATAAAAACAACAACACAGAGTTACATATGGGGTAAAACAAAACATAAAGTCAAAAATACAACAGAAAATATATATACAGTGTGTGCAAATGTAGCAAGTTATGGAGGTAAGGCAATAAATAGGCTATAGTGCAAAATAATTACAATTAGTATTAACACTGGAATGATAGATGTGCAAGAGATGATGTGCAAATAGAGATACTGGGGTGCAAATGAGCAAAATAAATAACAATATGGGGATGAGGTAGTTGGGTGGGCTAATTTCAGATGGGCTGTGTACAGGTGCAGTGATCGGTAAGGTGCTCTGACAACTGATGCTTAAAGTTAGTGAGGGAGATAAGAGTCTCCAGCTTCAGAGATTTTTGCAATTCGTTCCAGTCATTGGCAGCAGAGAACTGGAAGGAATGGCGGCCAAAGGAGGTGTTGGCTTTGGGGATGACCAGTGAGATATACCTGCTGGAGCGCATTCTACGGGTGGGTGTTGCTATGGTGACCAATGAGCTAAGATAAGGCAGGGATTTGCCTAGCAGTGATTCGAATCCAGGCTCTGTCGTAGCCGGCCGTGACCGGGAGACCCATGGGGCGGCGCACAATTGGCCCAGGGTAGGGGAGGGAATGGCTGGCAGGGATGTAGCTCAGTTGGTAGAGCATGGCGTTTGCAACGCCAGGGTTGTGGGTTCGATTCCCACGGGGGGGGTAGTATGAAAAAAATAAAAATAATAATGTATGCACTCACTAACTGTAAGTAGCTCTGGATAAGAGTGTCTGCTAAATGACTTAAGATTGAGAGGAAATTACTTTTAAAGAACAACCAGGCATCCTCTACTGACGGAATGAGATCTATATCCAACCAGGATACCTGGGCCAGGTCAATTAGGAAGGCCTGCTCGCTAAAGTGTTTTAGGGAGCGTTTGACAGTGATGAGGGGTGGTCGTTTGACCGCGGACCCTTTACGGACGCAGGCAATAAGGCAGTGATCGCTGAGATCCTGGTTGAAGACAGCGGAGGTGTATTTAGAGGGTAAGTTAGTCAGGATGATATCTATGAGGGTACCCATGTTTACGGATTTAGGGTTGTACCTGGTAGGTTCGTTGATAATTTGTGTGAGATTGAGGGCATCTAGTTTGGATTGGCCGGGGTGTTAAGCATATCCCAATTTAGGTCACCAAGCAGTACGAACTCTGAGGATAAATGGGGGGCAATCAATCTCCTACTTACTAAAACTTCATACCGTGTACTACTAATCATACTACATACTGTTTACATACTGTGTTACCTGCAGGTAGCTTAGTGGTTAGGAGCGTTGTGCCAGTAACCGAAAGGTCGCTGGTTCTAATCCCTGAGCCGACTAGGTGAAAAATCTGTCGATGTGCTCTTGAGCAAAGCACTTAACCCTAATTGCTTCTGTAAGTCGCTCTGGATAAGAGCGTCTGCTAAATGACTTAAATGTGCTGTTTAGTAAAATCGTACGCAGTTAGCAACAAATATAAATTACTATTCATACTACGTACTGTTTACTAAAATTGTACGCAGTTAGCAACAAATATCAACTACTAATCATACTACATCCTGTTTAGAACGTACTGTTGAGGAAAATCGTACGCAGTTAGCAACAAATATCAACACACTACTCATCCATACTAAGAAGGTGCCATCTATTGCGCAATCGCGCTTGTTCCCCGCCATTCGTTCATTTTTGTAGAGTGCGTCCCATATTCTGATTATCAGCTGTTATCAAACACGTTGGTGTGAAAAGACGATACTCTTCCTCAACAGTGTGCAGCGAATTCTACTAGAGAAAAGCCAAAATGAGTATGACATCGTGGCATTTAAAACATTCGCAATATTCGCAATTTCACATACTATAAAACATTATATTTTCATACCCAAAAAGCCTACTATTTAGAATGCAAGTATGGGTATTCAGACATGGCCCCCGCACATACATACATACATACGCACACACACATACACAAGCACAAGTGCACACACGAAAACGAAATTAAGCATTACACACACACTAAAAGGTTACCAATCAATGATCGAGTGTGACTGCCTGTACTCCCATTTAGCTGTTAATCCACGGTGTGTGTGTGTGTGTGTGTGTGTGTGTGTGTGTGTGTGTGTGTTTGTACTCGATCATGTGTGTGTGTTAGGACACTTGCACACCACCTAAACGGGTTCTATTTAGTTGCCATGGCAGCCAGATGAGGCTTGCATGCATTGCCATGGAAACGGAACAGGGCCAAAAAATTATATGATACAACATGTAAATAAATTAATCACAAAACTGACCAAACTAGGACCACAATCCCACAAAGAGTCTGAGAAAGCAGCCAAGAGGCAAACACACACACAGGCTTGACATGGGACAGGGTGTACTGGCAGTAGTTCAGGCAGTCCATATGGGAATATGCTGAGAGAGAGAGAGAGAGAGAGAGAGAGAGAGAGAGAGAGAGAGAGAGAGAGAGAGAGAGAGAGAGAGAGAGAGAGAGAGAGAGAGAGAGAGAGAGAGAGAGAGAGAGAGAGAGAGAGAGAGAGAGAGAGAGAGAGAGAGAGAGAGAGAGAGAGAGAGAGAGAGAGAGAGAGAGAAACCATTCCTGGTTTGGGTCAATGTCATTTAGGTTGATTTTTAGTTGAACCACAAAACAAGATTGTGTTATTCTGTTTGTGCTGCTGAAGTCACACACAACTAACCACTATTTCCTATCTTGCGGCCTACACTTCCAATGAACATATCCTGTTGTGTGTGTGTGTTTGTGCATATGTGTGTGTGCAATACAGTATTCAGTAGAATAAAACCCTTTGACACCGTCATGCCCATGTTGCTGAGTAAAGTTTGGGGAGTGTCTCAGTGTATGACCATATTAGCAGTGGTGTAAAGTATTAAGTAAAAATACTTTAAAGTACTACTTAAGCAGTTTTTTGGGGGGTATCTGTACTTTACTTTACTATTTATATTTTTGACAACTTTTATTTTTACTTCACTACATTCCTAAAGAAAATAATGTACTTTTTACTCCATACATTTTCCCTTAAACCCAAAAGTAC
>NC_059230.1:1432010-1437010 GCF_020615455.1 Coregonus clupeaformis
TCTGAGTGCTGTCCTGGGGCTCTATGAGGTTGGTTTTGGTTAGTAAACTGAGCCTCAGAACCAGCTGGCTGAGGGGACTCTTCTCTTGTTTCATCTCTTGACATTGTAGAGCTGTGTGATGGAATGTTTTGAGGTCACTTGTTTTTAGATGGTTGTAAAATTTGATGGCTCCTTTTTCTATTCGAATAAGGAGGGGGTATTGGCCCAATTCTGCTCTACATGCGTTATTTTGAGTTTTTCTTTGCACTTGCAATACAGTCTTGCAAAACTCTGCTTGCAGTATTTCGATTGGATGTTTGTCCCATTTGGTCAATTCAGTATTAGAGAGCGGACCCCATACTTCGCTGCCATATAGAGCAATTGGTTCTATAACTGATTGGAAAATTTTGAGCCAGATTCTAATTGGAATTTCGATTTCAATATTCATTTTAATGGCTTTGTCTCTCAGCTCATTCACAGCCATGTGAAAGCTACCCGTGTTGCTGATATTTACTCCTAGATATGTGTAATTTTTGGTGTGTTCTAATAGAACTGTGTCCAAATATAATTTATATGTGTCATCCTGATTTCCGGACCTTTTTTGGAATATCATTATATTTGTTTTTTTGGGGATTAACGGTCAGGGCCCAGGTCTGACAGAACCTGTGCAGATTATCTAGATGCTGCTGTAACCCCTCCTTAGTGGGAGACAGTAGCACCAGGTCATCTGCGTACAGCAGACACTTGATTTCAGTGTTGTGTAGGGTGAAACCAGGTGCTGCCGATTCTTCTAATTTACAGTTTAGTCATTTAGCAGACGCTCTTATCCAGAGCGACTTACAGTTAAGTGAGTGCATACTGGCCCCCCGTGGGAATCGAACCCACAACCCTGGCATTGCAAACACCATGCCCTACCAACTGAGCTACATCCCTGCCGGCCATTCCCTCCCCTACCCTGGACGACGTTGGCTAATTGTGCGCCGCCCCATGGGTCTCCCGGTCGCGGCCGGCTATGACAGAGTCTGGATTTGAACCAGGTTCTCTAGTGGCACAGCTAGCACTGCGATGCAGTGCCTTTCACCACTGCGCCACTCGGGAGACTAATGTTTTTGCCAATTCATTAATGTAGATGTTAAATAGTGTTGGACTTATTGGGCAGCCCTGTTTCACTCCACGTCCCTGAGAGAAGAAGTCTGTTTGCTTGTTGCCGATTTTAATCGCACATTTGTTTTTAGTGTACATTGATTTAATAACATCATATGTTTTCCCTCCAATACCACTTTCTATTAGTTTGTAAAAAGACCTTTGTGCCAAATTGAATCAAATGCTTTCTTGAAGTCTACAAAACACAAGTAGATTTTGCCTTTGTTTTGGTTTACTTGTTTGTCAATTAGAGTGTGGAGGGTGTAAATGTGGTCTGTTGTATGATAATCTTTTACAAATCCAATCTGGCTTCTGCTTAGGACGTTGTGTTCATTAAGGAAATGATGTAGTCTGCTGTTTATGATACTGCAGAGAATTTTCCCCAAGTTGCAGTTAACGCAAATTCCTCTGTAATTATTTGGGTCAAATTTGTCTCCATTTTTATAAATTGATGTGATCAATCCTTGGTTCCAAATATCGGGGATATCGGGGAAAATACCTGCAGAGAGACAGACAGAGAGACAGAGAGAGAGAGAGAGAGAGAGAGAGAGAGAGAGAGAGAGAGAGAGAGAGAGAGAGAGAGAGAGAGAGAGAGAGAGAGAGAGAGAGAGAGAGAGAGAGAGAGAGAGAGAGAGAGAGAGAGAGAGAGAGAGAGAGAGAGAGAGAGAGAGAGAGAGAGAGAGACAGAGACAGAGACAGAGACAGAGACAGAGACAGAGAGACAGAGAGCGATATGGGGAAGTAGAGAATGACAGAGGGGGAGACAAATATAAAGATGAATCATTCTGTTCTCACACTTCCTCTATTCTGCTGGCTTGTTTCCTGTTATCACGGAGAAGATGTGAGCAACTGGGTTCACAGAAATGTACACACACACACTTTTCACCTACCGCTGGATGTTATCCATAGCTGCAAGAGTAAGAGTCACACTAAACTGAGAACCCAGTAAACCCAGGTGGAAAGGACAGAGAGAGAGAGAGAGAGAGAGAGAGGTAGAGAGAGAGAGGTGAGAGAGAGAGAGAGAGAGAGAGAGAGAGAGAGAGAGAGAGAGAGAGAGAGAGAGAGAGAGAGAGAGAGAGAGAAGTAGAGAGAGAGAGAGAGAGAGAGAGAGAGAGAGAGAGAGAGAGAGAGAGAGAGAGAGAGAGAGAGAGAGAGATGCAGTTTAAGCCCCACCCTCTTCAACATCTATATCAACGAATTGGCGAGGGCACTAGAACAGTCTGCAGCACCCGGCCTCACCCTACTAGAATCTGAAGTCAAATGTCTACTGTTTGCTGATGATCTGGTTCTTCTGTCACCAACCAAGGAGGGCCTACAGCAGCACCTAGATCTTCTGCAAAGATTCTGTCAGACATGGGCCCTGACAGTAAATATCAGTAAGACAAAAATAATGGTGTTCCAAAAAAGGTCCAGTTGCCAGGACCACAAATACAAATTCCATCTAGAAACCGTTAACATAGAGCACACAAAAAACTATACATACCTCGGCCTAAACATCAGCGCCACAGGTAACTTCCACAAAGCTGTGAACGATCTGAGAGACAAGGCAAGAAGGGCCTTCTATGCCATCAAAAGGAATATCAAATTAGACATACCAATTAGGGTCTGGCTAAAAAGATTTGAATCAGTTATAGAACCCATTGCCCTTTATGGTTGTGAGGTCTGGGGTCTGCTCACCAACCAAGAATACACAAAATGGGACAATTGAGACTCTGCATGCAGAATTCTGCAAAAAATATCCTCCGTGTACAACGAAAAACACAAAATAATGCATGCAGAGCAGAATTAGGCTGATACCCGCTAATGATGATCAAAATCCAGAAAAGAGCCGTTAAATTCTATAACCACTTAAAAGGAAGTGATTCCCAAACCTTCCATAACAAAGCAATCACCTACAGAGAGATGAACATGGAGAAGAGACCCCTAAGCAAGCTGGTCCTGGGGCTCTGTTCACAAACACAAACAGACCCCACAGAGACCCAGGACAACAACACAATTAGACCCAACCAAATCATTTTTTATTTTATTTTATTTCACCTTTATTTAACCAGGTAAGCCAGTTGAGAACAAGTTCTCATTTACAACTGCGACCTGGCCAAGATAAAGCAAAGCAGTGCGATAAAAACAACAACACAGAGTTACATATGGGGTAAAAAAACATAAAGTCAAAAAATACAACAGAAAATATATATACAGTGTGTGCAAATGTAGCAAGTTATGGAGGTAAGGCAATAAATAGGCTATAGTGCAAAATAATTTCAATTAGTATTAACACTGGAATGCTAGATGTGCAAGAGATTATGTGCAAATAGAGATACTGGGGTGCAAAAGAGCAAAATAAATAACAATATAGGGATGAGGTAGTTGGGTGGGCTAATTTCAGATGGGCTGTGTACAGGTGCAGTGATCGGTAAGGTGCTCTGACAACTGATGCTTAAAGTTAGTGAGGGAGATAAGAGTCTCCAGCTTCAGAGATTTTTGCAATTCGTTCCAGTCATTGACAGCAGAGAACTGGAAGGAATGGCGGCCAAAGGAGGTGTTGGCTTTGGGGATGACCAGTGAGATATACCTGCTGGAGCGCATACTACGGGTGGGTGCTGCTATGGTGACCAATGAGCTAAGATAAGGCGGGGATTTGCCTAGCAGTGATTTATAGATGGCCTGGAGCCAGTGGGTTTGACGACGAACATGTAGTGAGGACCAGCCAACAAGAGCGTACAGGTCACAGTGGTGGGTAGTGTATGGGGCTTTGGAGACAAAACGGATGGCACTGTGATAGACTACATCGAATTTGCTGAGTAGAGTGTTGGAGGCTATTTTGTAAATGACATCGCCGAAGTCAAGGATCGGTAGGATAGTCAGTTTTACGAGGGCATGTTTGGCAGCATGAGTGAAGGAGGCTTTGTTGCGAAATAGGAAGCCGATTCTGGATTTAACTTTGGATTGGAGATTCTTAATGTGAGTCTGGAAGGAGAGTTTACAGTCTAACCAGACACCTAGGTATTTGTAGTTGTCCACATACTCTAGGTCAGACCCGTCGAGAGTAGTGATTCTAGTCGGGTGGGCGGGTGCCAGCAGCGTTCGATTGAAGAGCATGCATTTAATTTTACTAGTGTTTAAGAGCAGTTGGAGGCTACTGAAGGAGTGTTGTATGGCATTGAAGCTCGTTTGGAGGTTTGTTAACACAGTGTCCAATGAAGGGCCAGATGTATACGAAATGGTGTCGTCTGCGTAGAGGTGGATCTGAGAGTCACCAGCAGCAAGAGCGACATCATTGATATACACGGAGAAAAGAGTCGGCCCAAGAATTGAACCCTGTGGCACCCCCATAGAGACTGCCATAGGTCCAGACAACAGGCCCTCCGATTTGACACATTGAACTCTATCTGAGAAGTAGTTGGTGAACCAGGCGAGGCAGTCATTTGAGAAACCAAGGCTATTTAGTCTGCCAATAAGAATGCGTTGGTTGACAGAGTCGAAAGCCTTGGCCAGGTCGATGAAGACGGCAGCACAGTACTGTCTATTATCGATCGCGGTTATAATATCGTTGAGAATCATGAGAAAACAAAAAGAGAATTACTTGACATATTGGAAAGAATTAACAAAAAAACAGAGCAAACTAGTATGCTATTTGGCCCTAAACAGAGAGTACACAGTGGCAGAATACCTGACCACTGTGACTTACCCAAACGTAAGGAAAGCTTTGACTATGTACAGACTCAGTGAGCTATTGAGAAAGGCTGCCGTAGGCAGACCTGGCTCTCAAGAGAAGACAGGCTATATGCACACTGCCCACAAAATGAGGTGGAAACTGAGCTGCACTTCCTAACCTCCTGCCAAATGTATGACCATATTAGAGACACATATTTCCCGCAGAT
>NC_059230.1:1439510-1557010 GCF_020615455.1 Coregonus clupeaformis
AGACGCGATGTGGGTGAACAGATGATCTCCGCATTTGTCTTTCCCACCATAAAGCATGGAGGAGGAGGTGTTATGGTGTGGGGGTGCTTTGCTGGGTACACAGTCTGTGATTTATTTAGAATTCAAGGCACACTTAACCAGCATGGCTACCACAGCATTCTGCAGCGATACGCCATCCTATCTGGTTTGCACTTAGTGGGACTATCATTTGTTTTTCAACAGGACAATGACCCAACACACCTCCAGGGTGTGTAAGGGCTATTTGACCAAGAAGGAGAGTGATGGCGTGCTGCATCAGATGACCTGGCCTCCATAATCCCCCGACCTCAACCAAATTGAGATGGTTTGGGATGAGTCGGACCGCAGAGTGAAGGAAAAACAGCCAACAAGTGCTCAGCATATGTGGGAACTCCTTCGAGGACTGTTGGAAAAGCATTCCAGGTGAAGCTGGTTGAGAGAATGCCAAGAGTGTGCAAAGCTGTCATCAAGGCAAAGGGTGGCTATTTGAAGAATCTCAAATATAAAATATAATTTGATTTGATTTGTTTAACACTTTTTTGGTTACTACATGATTCCATGTGTGTTATTTCATAGTTCTGATGTCTTCACTATTGTTCTACAATGTAGAAAATAGTAAAAATAAAGAAAAACCCTTGAATGAGTAGGTGTTCTAAAACTTTTGACCGGTAGTGTATGTCCATTACATGAAATGCAAATAAAAATCAATTTAGATTACAGGTTGTAATGCAACAAAATAGGAAAAACGCCAAGGGGGATGAATACTTTTGCAAGGCACTGTATAAATTAATCAAATAAGATTATTTAAAAATACAACAAAATGTAATGACAAAGTTTTAAAACATTATCCTAAATATAAACCATCAACTTAGTGAATACCATTGGTGTTTAATATGATGGTTTCAGCATGAAATATTATTGTATATATTTGTTTAACTTTTATTAGTTTCTTATGCCAATATGTCTTTGTTGTAAATGTGTTTGAGCCAAACTGGTGGGAATTGTGAATAAAGTAAATAGTTGAAAGAGTTGCAGAGTTAATTGAAAATAATGTCATTCTTAAATAGATTATTTTTTCAATAATTAAACTGTTTTCTCTTGAACCATATGTTCTATGCACTAGAGACTCATGGACAATATGAACACAGATATCAAAAATGAATACTATATGTGAATATTTTTTTTTTGTTAAAATATAAATGACCGAAGTTACCATAGATTACCAAAATTACCAAAATTACGGTAACTTTGGTAAATTAACGGTAGCTTTGCAACCATAACTATAGATACAGCAATAATGCCGCAAAGGCAGACGGTTGTAGAAACACTCAGAGACACTAAATATTAACTGTTCTATTCTAACACTTGGCATCGTGTAGAGGTCAAATTATATTTTATATTTAGCCAAAAACCTTGGATGACACGGCAGGCAGAATAGTGCAGAGACAGACGGGCGAACAGACGGACAGACGGACGGACGGACAGACATACCCCTCAAACAGACTGGACTAGCTTATAATGTGTGCACAGACAGTAGAAACAAACACATATTGTATACACAGACAGTAGGCTACACGGAGAGAACACACACTGTACAGGTTAGAGATTAGAGTGGGTGGGCCAGCTCATTAGAATTAAACCAGAAGCGTACGTCAAGCCCACGTCATAGTCAGGGTTGTCAGGCTTCGGTGCTGCGGTAAACCAGCCTGCGTCACAGAGGACAGTGTAGGGGTCTCCTCTCCTCATGACTGACTGACCTAGCACTGTTTCCTTTTATCAGTGTGTGTGTGTGTGTGTGTGTGTGTGTGTGTGTGTGTGTGTGTGTGTGTGTGTGTGTGTGTGTGTGTGTGTGTGTGTGTGTGTGTGTGTGTGTGTGTGTGTGTGTGTGTGTGTCTGCTAGTTTTATAGGTTGTTGCTTTGAGCTGGCATTGTAAAGCTCAAACTTAGCTTAGGGATGGTGTGGTAAAACACACACACACAGACTGTGTGAAAAACATTTTCCTGCCCTGTCTGTCAGTCGAGGTATTTTTCCAATTGTTGTTCCACTGAGCCCAGGGATGTGGGAGAGAGGTCACACACACACACACACACACACCTTATCTAAACACACACGTACCGGCAGCGGTGCAGACACTCGGGGAGAGACGTACGTAGATAAATTCTGACAAACACACCCAACCACACACACACTCAACCACACACACACACAGACACACAGACACACCGCTCTCCAGAGTCTGCCCAACGCATCACCGGGGGCACACTGCCTGCCCTCCAAGACATCTACAGCAACCGGTGACACAGGAAGGCCAAGGAGATCATCGACGACCTCAGCCACCCGAGCCATGGCCTGTTCACCCCGCTACCATCTAGGAGGAGACAGTACAGGTGCATCAAAGCTGGGACCGAGAGATAAACAGCTTCTATCTCCAGACCATCAGACTGTTAAACAGTCACCACTAGCCGGCCTCCGCCCAGTACCCTGCCCTGAACCTTAGTCACTGTTACTAGCCGGCTACCACCAGGTACTCAACCCTGCCCCTTAGAGACTGCTGTAAATAGACATGGAACACTGGTCACTTTAATAATGATTACATACTGTTTTAACTATTACATATGTACAGTTGAAGTCGGAAGTTTACATACACTTAGGATGGAGTCATTAAAACTAGTTTTTCAACCACTCCACACATTTCTTGTTAACAAACTATAGTTTTGGCAAGTCGGTTATGACATCTACTTTGTGCATGACACAAGTCATTTTTCCGACAATTGTTTACAGACAGATTATTTCACTTATAATTTACTGTATCACCATTCCAGTGGGTCAGAAGTTTGCATACACTCAGTTGACTGTGCCGTTAAACAGCTTGGAAAATTCCAGAAAATGATGTCATGGCTTTAGAAGCTTCTGATAGGCTAATTGACATAATTTGTGTCAATTGGAGGTGTACCTGTGGATGTATTTCAAAGCCTACCTTCAAACTCAGTGCCTGTTTGCTTGACATCATGGGAAAATCAAAAGAAATCAGCCAAGAGACCTCAGAAAAAGAATTGTAGACCTCCACAAGTCTGGTTCATCCTTGGGAGCAATTTCCAAATGCCTGAAGGTACCACGTTCATCTGTACAAACAATAGTACGCAAGTACAAACACCATGGGACCACGCAGCCGTCATACCGCTCAGGAAGGAGATGCGTTCTGTCTCCTAGAGATTAACGTACTTTTGTGCGAAAAGTGCTAATCAATCCCAGAACAGCAAAGGACCTTGTGAAGATGCTGGAGGAAACAGGTACAAAAGTATCTATGTCCACAGTAAAACGAGTCCTATATCGACATAACCTGAAAGGCCGCTCAGCAAGGAAGAAGCCACTGCTCCAAAACCGCCATAAAAAAGCCAGACTACGGTTTGTAATTGCACATGGGGACAAAGATCGTACTTTTTGGAGAAATGTCCTCTGGTCTGATGAAACAAAAATAGAACTGTTTGGCCATAATGACCATCGTTATGTTTGGAGGTAAAAGGGGATGCTTGTAAGCGGAAGAACACCATCCCAACCGTGAAGCACGGGGGTGGCAGCATCATGCTGTGGGGGTGCTTTGCTGCAGGAGGGACCGGCGCACTTCACAAAATAGATGGTATCATGAGGAAGGAAAATTATGTGGATATATTGAAGCAACATCTCAAGACATCAGTCAGGAAGTTAAAGCTTGGTCGCAAATGGGTCTTCCAAATGGAGAATGACCCCAAGCATACTTCCAAAGTTGTGACAAAATGGCTTAAGGACAACAAAGTCAGGGATTGGAGTGGCCATCACAAAGCCCTGACCTCAATCCTATAGAAAATGTGTGGGCAGAACTGAAAAAGCGTGTGCGAGCAAGGAGGCCTACAAACCTGACTCAGCTCTGTCAGCTGAAATAAATCACTCTACTATTATTCTGACATTTCACATTCTTAAAATAAAGTGGTGATCCTAACTGACCTAAGACAGGGAATTTTCACTAGAGTTAAATGTCAGGAATTGCGAAAAACTGAGTTTAAATGTATCTGGCTAAGGTGTATGTAAACTTCCGACTTCAACTGTATATACTGTATTCTAGTTAAGGCTAATTCTATATAACTACTGCTGAACACACCTTTTCTATTCATATACTGTCCATAATGTCTATACACACCATCACATACATATATATTTATATTCCGGACTCTGACATTGCTCGTTCTAATATTTCTATATTTTATTTTGGGGATTTAAGTGTATTGTCAGGTATTGTAAGGTATTACTGCACTGTTGGAGCTAGGAACATAAGCATTTCGCTACAGCCGCGACAACATCTGCTAACTATATGTACGCGACCAATAAAATGTGATTTGATTTGACACACAGACAGACACAGACACACACACAAACGTAGGATTTGCGAATTATGCTTAAATTTTGTACGAGACGAAGCCTCATGCTAATCTTTCCCCCACGCAAGTGAGAGAGAGAGAGAGAGAGAGAGAGAGAGAGAGAGAGAGAGAGATAGGGATAGAGAGAGACGGGGAGAGAAAACTGGGGCTAGTGAAAATAATAGACCAAATCTCTCTCCTCCTCACTCTAAGCACATACAATAAAAAGACTACAATATCCACAATGCACGGCAACAATGGGCCAGTTAAAGGGATTAGAGCAGTGGAACGAGGGAGGAGGGAGGAGAGGAGAAATACAAAAAAGGGGTAGAAAGCAAGAAGGAGAGAGAAGACCAAGCAGAAAGACAAGCTAGACTTTTATTAGATTATTAGATGTATTATTATTTTATTATTATTATTTATTAGTTTATTAGATATACCTTCCTGCATAATGACATAAAACAACACAACTCAGACACAACTGCTGTAGCGGAAATATACACTTCTTCCATGGTAGGTAGAAGTCACCCCAAACCAATGATCCGGGGTGCGATATTTGTTATGATTGTAGTACTGACAATTCATCCTTTAAGTCTTATGACAATGCTTATGAAATGTTATGTCTCTAATGCATTCATAGCTAGCCGTTCTCATCTTGCTATGAACTGCCTGCTGCCTGCCTGCTGCCTGCTTACTGCTTACTGCTTGCTGCCTGCCTGCCTGCTGCCTGCATGCCTCCTGCTTGCTGCCTGCCTGCTGCCTACCTGCTGCCTACCTGCTGCCTGCCTCCTGCCTGCCTGCCTGCTGCCTTCTGCCTGCTGCCTGCTTGCTGCCTGCCTCCTGCCTGCCGCCTGCCTGCTGCCTGCCTCCTGCCTACCTGCTGCCTGCCTCCTGCCTGCCGCCTGCCTGCTGATTGCCTCCTGCCTGCCTCCTGCCTGCCGCCTGCCTGTTGCCTCCTGCCTGCCTGCCTCCTGCCTGCCTGCCTGCCTGCTGCCTGCCTGCCTCCTGCCTGCCTGCTGCCTGCCTGCTAACAGGCAGCCTGATAACAACACACAATGATAACAACACACATTGATAAAAACACACATTGATAACAACCCACATTGATAAAAACACACATTGATAACAACCCACATTGATAAAAACACACATTGATAACAACACACATTGATAAAAACACACATTGATAACAACACACAATGATAACAACACACATTGATAAAAACACACATTGATAACAACACACATTGATAACAACACACAATGATAAAAACACACATTGATAACAACACACATTGATAACAACACACATTGATAACAACACACATTGATAACAACACACATTGATAACAACACACATTGATAACAACCCACATTGATAAAAACACACATTGATAACAACACACATTGATAACAACACACATTGATAACAACACACATTGATAAAAACACACATTGATAACAACACACATTGATAAAAACACACATTGATAACAACACACATTGATAACAACACACATTGATAAAAACACACATTGATAACAACACACATTGATAACAACACACATTGATAACAACACACATTGATAACAACACACATTGATAACAACACACATTGATAACAACCCACATTGATAAAAACACACATTGATAACAACACACATTGATAACAACACACAATGATAAAAACACACATTGATAACAACACACATTGATAACAACACACATTGATAACAACACACATTGATAACAACACACATTGATAACAACACACATTGATAACAACCCACATTGATAAAAACACACATTGATAACAACACACATTGATAACAACACACATTGATAACAACACACATTGATAAAAACACACATTGATAACAACACACATTGATAAAAACACACATTGATAACAACACACATTGATAACAACCCACATTGATAAAAACACACATTGATAACAACACACATTGATAACAACACACATTGATAAAAACACACATTGATAACAACACACATTGATAACAACCCACATTGATAAAAACACACATTGATAACAACACACATTGATAACAACACACATTGATAACAACACACATTGATAACAACACACATTGATAAAAACACACATTGATAACAACACACATTGATAACAACACACATTGATAACAACACACATTGATAAAAACACACATTGATAACAACACACATTGATAAAAACACACATTGATAACAACACACATTGATAACAACCCACATTGATAAAAACACACATTGATAACAACACACATTGATAACAACACACATTGATAAAAACACACATTGATAACAACACACATTGATAACAACCCACATTGATAAAAACACACATTGATAACAACACACATTGATAACAACACACATTGATAACAACACACATTGATAACAACACACATTGATAAAAACACACATTGATAACAACACACATTGATAAAAACACACATTGATAACAACACACATTGATAACAACACACATTGATAACAACACACATTGATAAAAACACACATTGATAAAAACACACATTGATAACAACACACAATGATAACAACACACATTGATAACAACACACATTGATAACAACACACATTGATAACAACACACATTGATAACAACACACATTGGTCTTACTGTTCTAAACTTCCATCGTCCTCCATCACTATACATTGATGTCACCAGAGAGAAAACACACATAGATAAACACACACAGGGGCGCAGGGCCAATAAAATAAATACATACATACACACACACACACACACACACACACACACACACACACACACACACACACACACACACACACAGACAGACAGACACGTTCAGTAAAGCAAGCCGAATACAACTATGAGAGACAGGTAAACCAAGGCAAACACTGGGCTTTATTCAAACTCACACACACACACAGGGAGAGGAGGAGAAACAGAGTGAACAACACCGTCCTTCCGTGACTCGTCCTCTCCACTCCTCTCAGCCAACACCAAGCTTCTCAGAGTAGGAGTTCTGATCTAGGATCAGTACCACCCCAGTCCATCTTACTAATCTAAAAGGCTAAACTGATTCTAAATCAGCAGTCCTTCTCAGAGACACTTGATACATACGGCCCCAGCTGTACCTCCCCTTCAGCTTCCCTGGGAGCTGGGATAGAGAATTCAATGTCTATCTTTGGCTTTCCCTCTCTCCCTCTCTCCCTTCATTTATTATTCTCTGTCTCGCTCCCTCTTTTCACCCCCATGCAGAACTTTCATTTCACACACTGTCAGCGTCCCAAATAGCACCCTATCCCCTGTTATAGTGCACTACTTTTGACCAGAGCCATGTGGCCCATATGGTGAAAAATGTATCTGGTCAAAAGTAGTGCACTTTATAGGGAATAAGGTGCTATTTGGAACACACCAACTGGCACAGGCCCTGAGGGGAGCCAGACAAACAAGAGACAGCTGGGGGGAGAGAAGAATAAAGGAGTGATAAAGAGTAGGAGAGACGGAGGGAGAGAGAGAGAGAGAGAGAGAGAGAGAGAGAGAGAGAGAGAGAGAGAGAGAGAGAGAGAGAGAGAGAGAGAGAGAGAGAGAGAGAGAGAGAGAGAGAGAGAGAGAGAGAGAGAGAGAGAGAGAGAGAGAGAGAGAGAGAGAGAGAGAGAGAGAGAGAGCGAGAGAGAGGCAGAGAGAGAGAGAGACAGAGAGAGAGAGAGAGAGAGAGAGAGAGAGAGAGAGAGAGAGAGAGAGAGAGAGAGAGAGACTAGACTACTCCCTCAGGTCTGGTAGTTTTAAGAGGATAGCTGTTAGGCTACCTCAGTACTTACAAATGTGTGTGTGTGAGTGTGTGTGAGTGTGTGCACATTATTTCTCTCCATATGCTGTGTGTGTTAGTATGTAGACATTCTCCTCCTCTCCTTTTAGGTAGATTTTAGGTGGATTTTCTTTTCGTCTCATTCACTTACTGTTCTGATCTGTCCATTCCTGTCCTCTACCTGATCTGTCCATTCCTGTCCTCTACCTGATCTGTCCATCCCTGTCCTCTACCTGATCTTTCCATTCCTGTCCTCTACCTGATCTGTCCATTCCTGTCCTCTACCTGATCTGTCCATTCCTGTCCTCTACCTGATCTGTCCATCCCTGTCCTCTACCTGATCTTTCCATTCCTGTCCTCTACCTGATCTGTCCATTCCTGTCCTCTACCTGATCTGTCCATTCCTGTCCTCTACCTGATCTGTCCATTCCTGTCCTCTACCTGATCTGTCCATTCCTGTCCTCTACCTGATCTGTCCATTCATGTCCTCTACCTGATCTGTCCATCCCTACCTGCATAAGGAACGGATTAACAGAAGAGCTTAGTACCTCTTTAATTGATTAATTGTTCTAGCCTCTATCACACAGACACACACACACTGACCCACTTTTCCAATCAGTTGTGCATTCATTAGGATTAGTGTGTTTACTTGTTGTCCTTGAATGATTCATGAATGCGGGGACCACAGGTGTTGGCTGGGTACAGCTTCCCTCTCTAGTGTCACCTCTGCTTTCCTCCCCATCGTTCTCTCTCTCTCTCTCTCTCTCTCTCTCTCTCTCTCTCTCTCTCTCTCTCTCTCTCTCTCTCTCTCTCTCTCTCTCTCTCTCTCGTCTCTCTGTCTCTCTCTCTCTCTGTCTCTCTCTCTCGCTCTCTCTCTGGACCTTCTTTCTCTCTCTCTCTCTCTCTCTCTCTCTCTCTCCCTCTCTCTCTCTCTCTATCTCTCTCTCTCTCTCTCTCTCTCTCTCTCTCTCTCTCTCTCTCTCTCTCTCCCTCTCCCTCTCTCTCTCTCTCTCTCTCTCCCTCTCTCTCTCTCTCTCTCTCTCTCTCTCTCTCTCTCTCTCTCTCTCTCTCTCTCTCTCTCTCTCTCTCTCTCTCTCTCTCTCTCTCTCTCTCTCTCTCTCTCTTCTCTCTCTCTCTCTCTCTCTGGACCATCATCTCTCTCTCTCTCTCTGAGTTTGTGTCCTGTCATCGCCTCCTGTGGCAACATTTAACACCTTGACCGCAAAACCCCATGACCAACCCCCCACTTCCTGTTACCAGCTACACACACACACTGACGCACATAGGCTGCACCTTGTCCTAAAAATATACTGCCCCCCCGAGGGAATCGAACCCACATCCCTGAGCTACAGTGTTGTAATGATGTGCAAATAGTTAAAGTTCAAAAAGGAAAATAAATTAACATAAATATGGGTTGTATTTTCAATGGTGTTTGTTCTTCACTGGTTGCCCTTTTCTTGTGGCAACAGGTCACAAATATTGCTGCTGTGATGGCACACTGTGGTATTTCACCCAGTAGATAAGGGAGTTTATCAAAATTGGGTTTGTTTTTTAATTCTTTGTGGATCTGTGTAATCTGAGGGAAATATGTGTCTCTAATATGGTCATACATTTGTCAGGAGGTTAGGAAGTGCAGCACAGTTTCCACCTCATTTTGTGGGCAGTGTGCACATAGCCTGTCTTCTCTTGAGAGCCAGGTCTGCCTACGGCAGCCTTTCTCAATAGCAAGGCTATGCTCACTGAGTCTATACATAGTCAAAGCTTTCCTTAAGTTTGGGTCAGTCACAGTGGTCAGGTATTCTGCCACTGTGTACTCTCTGTTTAGGGCCATTTTTTGTTAATTCTTTCCAATGTGTCAAGGAATTATCTTTTAGTTTTCTCATGATTTGGTTGGGTCTAATTGTGTCGCTGTACTGGGTCTCTGTGGAGTCTGTTTGTGTTTGTGAACAGTGCCCCAGGACCAGCTTACTTAGGGGACTCTTCTCCAGGTTCATCTCTCTGTAGGTGATGGCTTTGTTATGGAAGGTTTGGGAATCACTTCCTTTTAGGTGGTTATAGAATTTAACGGCTCTTTTCTGGATTTGGATCATTAGCGGGTATCGGCCTAATTCTGCTCTGCATGCATTATTTGGTGTTTTTCATTGTACACAGAGGATATTTTTTGCAAAATTCTGCATGCAGTCTCAATTTGGTGTTTGTCCCATTTTGTGAATTCTTGGTTGGTGAGCGGACCCCAGACCTCACAACCATAAAAGGCAATGGGTTCTATAACTGATTCAAGTATTTTTAGCCAGATCCTAATTGGTATGTTGAATTTTATGTTCCTTTTGATGGCATAGAAGGCCCTTCTTGTCTCTCAGATCGTTCACAGCTTTGTGGAAGTTACCTGTGGCGCTGATGTTTAGGCAGAGGTATGTATAGTTTTTTGTGTGCTCTAAGGCAAAGGTGTCTAGATGGAATTTGTATTTGTGGTCCTGGCAACTGGACCTTTTTTGGAACACTGACCTTTTTTGTCTTACTGAGATTCACTGTCAGGGCCCAGGTCTGACCGAATCTGTGCAGAAGATCTAGGTGCTGCTGTAGACCCTCCTTAGTTGGTAACAGAAGCACCAGATCATCAGCAAACAGTAGACATTTAACTTCAGATTCTAGTAGGGTAAGGCTGGGTGCTGCAGACTGTTCTAGTGCCCTCGCCAATTCATTGATATATATGTTGAAGAGGGTGGGGCTTAAACTGCATCCCTGTCTCACCCCACGGCCCTGTGGAAAGAAATGTGTGTGTTTTTTGCCCATTTTAACCGCACACTTGTTGTTTGTGTACATGGATTTTATAATGTCGTATGTTTTTCCCCCATTCCCATTTTCCATCAATTTGTATAGCAGACCCTCATGCCAAATTGAGTCAAAAGCTTTTTTGAAATCAACAAAGCATGAGAAGACTTTGCCTTTGTTTTGGTTTGTTTGTTTGTCAATTAGGGTGTGCAGGGTGAATACGTGGTCTGTCGTACGGTAATTTGGTAAAAAGCCAATTTGACATTTGCTCAGTACATTGTTTTCACTGAGGAAATGAACTAGTCTGCTGTTAATGATAATGCAGAGGATTTTCCCAAGGTTGCTATTGACGAATATCCCACAGTAGTTATTGGGGTCAAATTTGTTTCCACATTGTGGATTGGGGTGATCAGTCCTTGGTTCCAAATGTTGGGGAAGATGCCATAGCTAAGGATGATGTTAAAGAGTTTAAGTATAGCCAATTGGAATTTGTGGTCTGTATATTTTATCATTTCATTGAGGATACCATCAACACCACAGGCTTTTTTGGGTTGGAGGGTTTGTATTTTGTCCTGTAGTTCATTCAATGTAATTGGAGAATCCATTGTTATTATTATTAGACAGTAGTTGCCATAGTATTCTTGTTAAAGGGCCCGCGCCATAACAAATCAGTTGGACGGGCCTTTGATTTCCATAGACGGGCAAGTTTTTTCACGGGACCTCATATGTGTGCACACGCTTGCATGTAATAGGGTGTAATCGTAAAGGCCATAGGCAGCTCGTGAGTTCCAAGTTTGGGGAAGCTTACAATTTATAGTACCATTTCTGCCGATCTTTGTGTGCCAGTTATGATTATTTTTATATGCGCATTTTCGTGGAACAGTTTCATTTTCATAATAAAGCTTTTTGTTTCACAAAATCACTGTCATATGGTTAATCATAAAAATCTGAAGTAAAATGATACAAATCTAAAAGTTAAAATGCAACTATGGCGAGAGCACCAGCCTCTGCCATATGGACACATTCATACACTGTGATCTATCGGCGGCTAAAGAAATGAGAGCATAGAACTCAGAGATAGCCTATAGGCCAATGCAGCAGTATGCCTATAACTTCGATCATCAACTAAGTAAAATACATAGACCTAAACTGACAAATAAAAACAGTAGAAAATATCCTGATGAAAATTCTGGTTCTTTCAATCACATTATTTGTAAATTCAGCTATTTCAGCCACACCCATTGCTGCCAGGTGTATAAAATCGAACACACAGCCATGCAATTTCCATAGACAAACATTGGCAGTAGAATGGCCTTACTGCAGAGCTCAGTGACTTTCAACGTGGCACCGTCATAGGATGCCACCTTTCCAACAAGTCAGTTCGTAAAATGTCTGCCCTGCTAGAGCTGCCCCGGTCAACTGTAAGTGCTGTTATTGTGAAGTGGCAACGTTTAGGAGCAACAACGGCTCAGCCGCGAAGTGGTAGGCCACACA
Organism: Coregonus clupeaformis; assembly: GCF_020615455.1. Classification (NCBI taxonomy): domain Eukaryota; kingdom Metazoa; phylum Chordata; class Actinopteri; order Salmoniformes; family Salmonidae; genus Coregonus; species Coregonus clupeaformis. Next base: position 1,452,008 of record NC_059230.1, read on the forward strand.
AGCTCACAGAACGGTACCGCCGAGTGCTGAAGCCAGTAGCGCGTAAAAATCTGTCCTCGGTTGCATCACTCACTACCGAGTTCCAAACTGCCTCTGGAAGCAACATCAGTACAATAACTGTTCGTTGGGAGCTTCATGAAATGGGTTTCCATGGCCGAGCAGCCGCACACAAGCCTAAGATCACCATGCGCAATGCCAAGCGTCGGCTGGAGTGGTGTAAAGCTCGCCGCCATTGGACTCTGGAGCAGTGGAAACGTGTTCTCTGAAGTGATGAATCACGCCTCACTATCTGGAAGTCCGACTGACTTATCTGGGTTTGGCGGATGCCATGAGAATGCTACCTGAGGAGGAATAATAGTCTAGGGCTGTTTTTCATGGTTCGGGCTAGGCCCTTTAGTTCCAGTGAAGGGAAATCTTAACGCTACAGCATACAATGACATTCTAGATTATTCTGTGCTTCCAACTTTGTGGCAAAAGGTTGGGGAAGGCCCTATCTATGAAGGCAATGCTAAATGGCATATTATTATTATTATTATTATTATTATTATTATTAATGCCCCCGTGCCCAAATCGAGGTCCATACAGAAATGGTTTGTCGAGATCGGTGTGGAAGAACTTGACTGGCCTGCACAGAGACCTGACCTCAACCCCATCGAACATCTTTGGGATGAAATGGAATGCTGACTGCGAGCCAGGCCTAATCGCCCAACATCAGTGCCCGACCTCACTAATACTCTTGCGGCTGAATGGAAGCAAGTCCCTGCAGCAATGTTCCAATATCTAGTGGAAATCCTTCCTAGAAGAGTGGACGCTGTTTTAGCAGCAAAGGGGGGACCAACTCCATATTAATGTTCATGATTTTGGAATGAGATGTTCGACGAGCAGTTCTCCACATACAGTTGAAGTCGGAGGTTTACATACACCTTAGCCAAATACATTTAAACTCAGTTTTTCACAATTCCTGACATTTAATCCTAGTAAAAATTCCCTGTCTTACGTCAGTTAGGATCACCACTTTATTTTAAGAATGTGAAATGTCAGAATAATAGTAGAGAGAATGATTTATTTCAGCTTTTATTTATTTCATCACATTCCCAGTGAGTCAGAAGTTTACATCCACTCAATTAGTATTTGGTAGCATTGCCTTTAAATTATTTAACTTGGGTCAAACGTTTCAGGTAGCCTTCCACAAGCTTCCCACAATAGGTTGGGTGAATTTTGTCCCATTCCTCCTGACAGAGTTGGTGTAACTGAGTCAGGTTTTTAGGCCTCCTTGCTCGCACACTCTTTTAAGGTTCTGCCCACAAATGTTCTATAGGATTGAGGTCAGGGCTTTGTGATGGCCACTCCAATACCTTGACTTTGTTGTCCTTGGAGCAGTGGCTTCTTCCTTGCTGAGCGGCCTTTCAGGTTATGTCGATATAGGATTAGTTTTACTGTGGATATAGATACTTTTGTACCTGTTTCCTCCAGCATCTTCACAAGGTCCTTTGCTGTTGTTCTGGGATTGAGTTGCACTTTTCGCACCAAAGTATGTTCATCTCTAGGAGACAGAGCGCGTCTCCTTCCTGAGCGGTATGACGGCTGCGTGGTCCCATGGTGTTTATACTTGCGTACTATTGTTTGTACAGATGAACGTGGTACCTTCAGGCGTTTGGAAATTGCTCCAAAGGATGAACCAGACTTGTGGAGGTCTACAATTTTTTTCTGAGGTCTTGGCTGATTTCTTTGGATTTTCCCATGATGTCAAGCAAAGAGGCACTGAGTTTGAAGGTAGGCATTGAAATACATCCACAGGTACACTTCCAATTGACTCAAATGATGTCAATTAGCCCATCAGAAGCTTCTCAAGCCATTACATCATTTTCTGGAATTTTCCAAGCTGTTTAAAGGCGCAGTCAACTTAGTGTATGTACACTTCTGACCCACTGGAATTGTGATACAGTGAATTATAAGTGAAATAATCTGTCTGTAAACAATTGTTGGAAAAATGACTTGTGTCATGCACAAAGTAGATGTCCTAACCGACTTGCCAAAACTATAGTTTGTTAACAAGAAATGTGTGGAGTTGTTGAAAAACGAGTTTTAATGACTCCAACCTAAGTGTATGTAAACTTCCGACTTCAACTGTACCTTTGGTAATTTAGTGTAACTTCCATCGTCAAATAAGTAACATACATAGGCCTAAATCCGAGAAATAAAAACAGTGGAAAATATCCTGTTAAAATTCTGGTTCTTTCATTCACATTTATCTCTCTCCTCCGCCTGTCTACCTCCCTTTCTATCTGTCTTGACTTGAGCTATTGCTAGTGAAGTTCAACACGGTATCAAATCATCACAGGGTCTGTCCCAAATCTGTCGCTAACAAACATACAACAGTGTAGACTAACAATTAGCCTATTCTGGGCCCTCAAATTTTCCTGTGCCAGTGAGCTCGGGACCAAAAGCTGTTTTTTATGACGTTTCCACTGGATATATGGGATCATCAGATCATGATATTTTGCTCTTTCACACCGAGACTTGGTGATTATCGAGGCCGGGAGTGTTGTAAAGATTTTTTTCAAATACTGATGTTAAAAAGACGGATATTGTTTACTTGTGTGAGGTGAAGAAAAAAGTGGCTGAGAAACTCAGCTTATTAGTGGTGTACGTGGTGAGTTAAGACAACGCACCCTATACTGTATTTGCCTCACACCCCTCCCCTTCTTCTTGATGCAACATTTTAAATTATACTCTAGACACATTATTGTCACACATATTTTAGACACTTTCACTGACAGTCGCAACTCAATCAGCTAGACCTACTGCCCCGCGCACTACCCAAATTGCGGGCTTCCCAAATAGGCATAGGCTTGTGATTTGAAACAATCCACAGCAAAAACAATTAAGAAGCTAATGATCCTATGTGGCTAAGGCATGCTCCCTGGTGAAGTATGTTGAATGATTGTATTTAGACAGGAGTAATTATATAATTTTGGCGAAACATAAATTTACAGTTCCAATTCGCAAGAGGCTGAAACTAGAGATTTGCATATAATGACGAGATTGTCATGTCTCCACCCTAACAATGGGAGTATTTGTCCCGAAGGTGGGAAGGCAGGCGAAAAGCTTAGGTTAGCATATTATTCCCATTGAAACACATTGGGTTTATTCTGGACAGATTTAGGCAAAAGTGAGCCCTCTCGCTTCGCCACTTCTCGCCACTTCTCTGCTGAAATTATATCAACGGAGAAAGCACCCGAGCGAGCGAAACAGCACCCCTCAATATGTAGCCCATGTATTTGATGCTGTCTGGCCAGAAATAGTATGACATGCCATACTATTTTGGTCCAGACAGCATCAGATACATGGTCTACACATACTGAGACAGAGGGGCACTGTTTCGCTCGCTCGGATGCTTTAACTGAGATTGAGTGTTTCTGTCGTCGCGCGTCTCGGTCAAATAAATGATAAATATTTCAATATTTTATTTGGACGGGCAAGGAGTTACGGTAAGGCGGGCCTGGCCCCCTAAGGCCCGCCCATAACGCCGACCCTGGGACGGGGAGCGCAGCAGAATATCCTCAACTAGCCTAGCTAACTGGCTAGCTAACACCTGGCTATTTTAGTTTGCTTCTTTACATCGATTTGATGCAGTAAAGACAGGCATGCACTGCCAGATGGGATGCTAGATAACCTATTTACCAGTTTGTCTAACTAGCATAGTCAGTGGCTACTTTTTCTCTCCGTCACGTCACACACCACCGGCCCCTGCCCTGCTGCAGCGCGCACCATCTCTCCCTAGTCTTGCAGGCTGCACAGCAAGCAAGTGTCAAAGTTTAAACAAAGTTAGCAAAAAAACGAGTTTTTTGGCATTCCGAATATCCCCCTCCAAAATCATTATATTATTCAAATAGTGAAATTACTTAAAATGCCCATCCTTATTTTGAGTACTTGTCCTGCACACACACACACACGCAGACAGAGAGAAAAAGAAACATGAAAAAGCTTTATTTGTTTTTCTTCCTCAAAAAATAAAACAAGGTTTAATGTATTTCATACAGAGAGCGAGAGTGCGAGAGAGAGAACTTTAACTATTTGCACATCGTTACAACACTGTATATAGACATAATATGACATTTGAAATGTCTTTATTATTTTGGAACTTGTGTGAGTGTAATATTTACTCTTCACTTTTTATTGTTTATTTCACTTTTGTTTATCCATTTCACTTGCTTTGGCAATGTAAACATATGTTTCCCATGCCAATAAAGCCCCTTGAATTGAATTGAATTGAGAGAGAGAGAGAGAGAGAGGGAGGGAGGGGGGAGGGAGAGAGAGACTATTTCATATGGATCCCATTGTTCTCTCTCAGATCACATTAAATTCCAAGGCTTGACCTACCCCCACTACCACATTTGTGCGTGCATTAGAATTAAACTAGAACCATACGTCAAACCCACGTCATAGTCGGGGGTGTCACCATGCCATGATTCGGTGGCTTCGGTAAGCTAACACAGTAGGCTAACGTTACCTCTTGATTTTCACAGAAACCGCAGACAAACAGACAGACAGTCGCATGACATTTTCAGGGTAACACTTGTCCCTTTACTTGCTACTTTAAAGAGAAAGTAGCCTATGTCTATCGTCAACGAAGTGGCTACGGTATGCTAGCCTACTTGACTCTAGGTTGCGCTACATTGTAATAAGAGAGTTACAACCGTGACAATGATGCTGCCGCACACAGTGATATCATTTTTTATAAACAATGTATAAAGTCGCTGGTGGCTACAGTAGCCGAGTTCATCATTTTGTTTCAACCTGATACAATCTGTGGCTGTCTGGCGTTGGGAACTAGCAATCTAGCAGGAGTAGGCTAGAATTAATCAGATTGAGGTTAATTTCGACAGTATAGACTAACCCCTCCCTACGCGTAATTTGACAGGTACAAACGGACCCTGTGTTCTGCATTCTAGATAACTGTATCGACACAAGACCGTAGCCTAATGTGAAGTGCGAGTTTGCTTGCATATTGATGATATGTTATCGTTCAGCACTCAGAATTCTCTCTCCTCTCCATCTCTCTCCCCTGAACCAACGACATCTCCACTCATCTCAACTAACCCCCTGCTTGCTTCTTGGGGAAAGTCGACCAGTGTACTGCTTGCCTTTCCTGCCCTGTCTCTGCATTCGAATGTCCCTGCATGCGAAACCAGGCTACCCTTTCATCCTTACTATTGCCTATTTTCCAAAATGACACAAACACCACCGGAAAAAATAAAACGGCAAAAACAACCCAAGACTGATAGTTTCTCCTTACCTTGTGCCCGCCTTGTCACCCATCTTCACAGGCCCTGGGTTTCAGTGCTATTCAAGTGTAATATTAGTGTAAATCTGGACGATAGGTCTTCCTCAGTCCTCCTCTATCCTCCTCTCGGTCGTAGGATCTCCAATCGGTCTCTGTTCGGCTTGCGCAGCTCTCTGAAACTCGGTTTCCGCAGCCTACAAACGGAAACGAACCCTTCGTTTCGTCCCTCGAGCTTTGACAGTGAGCGAAATACAGAGCCCTCCCCGTCTGACAGACACCGCCTTCGACCAATCGGCTCTTCGGAATCATGAGCATCAGTGAAAGGCTAGCAGGCATAAAAGAAACGCCTGAAACTAGATCCCCTACATATTGGTCTTGACTGGACTTGACTAGAATAAAAAAAAAACTATCTGCTTTTGTATGGTTGCTGGGGACTCTGCAGAGGCTGTGAATGGACAACAAATAGGCTCAGCCCGCCCTTGCCTTTGGGACCACCAATGGAAGAAATAAATAATTGGTAGAGGGTGTGGCTTTTTGTAACAGATAAGGAGGAATCAGGGTGGGGACATGAAGCTAGGGTTAGGGTTAGGGTTGAGGTTAGGGTTAGGCTTGAAGCGGGGTGTGGACATGAAGCTAGGGTTAGGGTTGTGGTTGAGCCTAGGGTTAGGGTTGAAGCGGGGTGTGAACATGAAGCTAGGGTTAGGGTTGTGGTTGAGGCTAGGGTTAGGCTTGAAGCGGGGTGGGGACATGAAGCTAGGGTTAGGGTTGTGGTTCAGCCTAGGGTTAGGGTTGAAGCGGGTGTGAACATGAAGCTAGGGTTAGGGTTGTGGTTGAGGCTAGGGTTAGGCTTGAAGCGGGGTGTGAACATGAAGCTAGGGTTAGGGTTGTGGTTGAGGCTAGGGTTAGGCTTGAAGCGGGGTGGGGACATGAAGCTAGGGTTAGGGTTGTGGTTGAGCCTAGGGTTAGGGTTGAAGCGGGGTGTGAACATGAAGCTAGGGTTAGGGTTGTGGTTGAGGCTAGGGTTAGGCTTGAAGCGGGGTGTGAACATGAAGCTAGGGTTAGGGTTGTGGTTGAGGCTAGGGTTAGGCTTGAAGCGGGGTGTGAACATGAAGCTAGGGTTAGGGTTGATGTTGAGGCTAGGGTTAGGGTTGAAGCGGGGTGTGAACATGAAGCTAGGGTTAGGGTTGTGGTTGAGCCTAGGGTTAGGGTTGAAGCGGGGTGTGAACATGAAGCTAGGGTTAGGGTTGTGGTTGAGGCTAGGGTTAGGGTTGAAGCGGGGTGTGAACATGAAGCTAGGGTTAGGGTTGTGGTTGAGGCTAGGGTTAGGGTTGAAGCGGGGTGTGAACATGAAGCTAGGGTTAGGGTTGTGGTTGAGCCTAGGGTTAGGGTTGAAGCGGGGTGTGGACATGAAGCTAGGGTTAGGGTTGTGGGTGAGGCTAGGGTTAGGGTTGAAGCGGGGTGTGGACATGAAGCTAGGGTTAGGGTTGTGGGTGAGGCTAGGGTTAGGGTTGAAGCGGGGTGTGGACATGAAGCTAGGGTTAGGGTTGTGGGTGAGGCTAGGGTTAGGCTTGAAGCGGGGTGTGGACATGAAGCTAGGGTTAGGGTTGTGGTTGAGGCTAGGGTTAGGGTTGAAGCGGGGTGTGAACATGAAGCTAGGGTTAGGCTTGAAGCGGGATGTGGACATGAAGCTAGGGTTAGGGTTAGGGTTCATGTCCACATCCCGGTTCAACTCCAGCCTCAACCACAACCACAACCCTAACCATAACCCTAGCCTCATTTTCACATCCTGGTTCCACCCTAACCTCAACCACAATCCGAACCCTAACCCTAGAGAGAGAACCAAGGTGCCCCCACTCTCTAATTAATATAAAACAGCCTTCTAATGACCGCTTTGTAATCCAGCAGACACCATTCATATAATGCAGACCCCGTTATTAGTAATATTTCCATTATTACCATTATCCAAACGTGTCAACACTGCCTAGCAATAGATCTGTGGACCCTATAGGGAGCTATAGTCTCAAGCTGTGGCTCATGACAGGCCTTGGTTAAATAAATGTCCTGCTGGTCGACAGGTATTTCAATTGATACCCCTTGATTCTTGAAGATCATTTATAAATGCTTACAAAACCTTCATGACCTAAAGTATAAGTGCCATCATTTAGTTTTTTCACTTGAGTCTTTGTAAACGATGTATAGCTTCAAAATATCAACAACAACAAAAATATTGTCACATACGCCGAAAACAACAGGTACCTTACTGTGAAATGCTTAACTTATGAGCCCTTAACCAACAGTGCAGTTCAATAAATAGAGTTAAGAAAATACTTACTAAATAAAATAAAGTAAAAAATAAAATAAAAAGTAACAATAACGAGGCTATATACAGGGGGTACAGGTTAGTCGAGGTAATTTGTACATGTAGGTGGGGTAAAGTGACTATGCATAGATAATAAACAGTGAGTAGCAGCAGTGTAAAAACAAAGGGGGGGTTCAACGTAAATTAATTGATTAATTAGCAAGGATCTGTTTGAATATTATGTTGTGTGTCAGTCAGATATGTTATGTTGAGTTGTTATGGAGTCAAAGTCAGGTAAATGACCAGCAAGATGAATAATTATTCTAAGACTAAAGTAAAGAGTTCAATCATTCTAGGAGTAAAGAGTTCAATCATTCTTCTAGGAGTAAAGTACAGAGTTCAATCATTCTTCTAAGACTAAAGGAAAGAGTTCAATCATTCTAGGAGTACAGAGTTCAATCATTTTTCTAAGACTAAAGTAAAGAGTTCAATCATTCTAAGAGTAAAGTAAAGAGTTCAATCATTCTAAGAGTAAAGTAAAGAGTTCAATCATTCTAAGAGTAAAGTAAAGAGTTCAATCACTCTAAGAGTAAAGTAAAGAGTTCAATCATTCTAAGAGTAAAGTAAAGAGTTCAATCATTCTAAGAGTAAAGTAAAGAGTTCAATGGGAAATTGATGTTCTCTTTATTGCAGATCTACTTTTAGTTATAATAATATTCAGACATCTTGTTTAATAATGATGACATGTGTTTGGGGGGTTTCACATGACAAGATGAGTGCGGAGCAAATTTACAAGGATTCGGTGAGACTTTTAAGCAGCAAAATGAAAATCATTAATACGTAACACCATGTGTAAAAATGTCATACTTTAATAATAATTCCAAACATAGCTTTTTCTAAACATACAAATAAGAAAAAATCTTAGATACAGATAAGTACAGGTTTATTTTCTTCAATAGTCGTGCTTTTTCACTGTGTCGTTTTTTTTTTTTCACTGTGAGACATCTTACAACGACGAACGGTTAATAGTAAAAATGCACTTAGCCAAAAAGGAAATTATAGTTTCCATTATATACTGTTGGTTGGATGGTTTCCATCCTCCTCTGTTTCAAAGGTGCGAATCTTAACTTTCACTTAAGTCAAATGTTCACTTTGTCTCCATTGACATCAATACATGACTAAGTGAATATGTGACTTTAGTGGAAGTTACGAAATGACCCTAAACCATAGTATTAAATGACTGTTGGCCAGCATACACTAGCTAACCAGCCACCACTGCTTGTTTACATGGGAGGCTGTTGAACTGGGAGTTAAGATTTTCACCATGGCAACACTTCCTGGTGCAACAACCAACACACAGCTACACAAACAGCCACCTATATTCAACAACACCAACCCTACTAGATATGTGCAATCAGAAATCACCTTACATCTGGAGGCCTCAGAAAAATAAAAATAGTCATAAAAATAAAAACTGGAGAAAAAAAACATGGACTAAAGTCTAAGTCAACCATATACAGCAACACACCACCTTTTTTTAAAGCAAAGTCCCAAATGGCGCCCTATTCCCTATATAGTGCACTACTTTTGACCAGAGCTCTATGGGATTCCCTATAGGCCCTAGTCAAAAGTAGTGCACTGTATAAGGAATAGGGTGTCATTTGGGACGTATCGCCAAAAACAAAAAAGTGTTTATATATACCGCAATGCTACCACTGGTTTTAAATGCTTCTCTGTTGAATTGATATACACCCTGTTATAGAGACAATGCTAGGAGGGTTTTGAGGAAGACACTGGACAGTGCTGGTGACACACACACGTGAGCATGAGCGCGCACACACACACAGCTGTTGGGGGGGTGGGGGGATTATTAGGGATCTGCTTTGAGTTCAATCACAGTTGCCATAGTAACATACAGTCTCAACATCTTAACTTGACACAATGTACATAGAGAACTTTACAGAAGCAGTTAACACAAAATCAACATAGTGACAACATCAAAACAACAAAGAGTTGGAGGGAGAGAATAGAAGGGGGGGGGGGGCAGGGCGCGGAGCAATGTCATTAAGGAACATACAAATTTCACCTGTGTTTCTTCTTAACCCTACAAATCGCATTTCAAACTGGAAAGAAAAACGCATTACTTAATAATCATCATTAACTTCATCATCATCATAAAACACAAAACAGAACGTATTCGATCTACTCGTCATCCTCATCCTCCTCCTCCTCATCTTCCTCATCGTCATCATCATCGTCATCCATATTACTCTTCATCATGGGTTTAGGGGCCATCGCCATGTTCGGAACTCCCACCTTGCCTTTACCGGACTTATAGTCAGCAACGTCCTGGGGGGAGAGAGGGAGAGAGAGAGAGATAGGGAGAGCGAGTTTGAGTTTGTTGATCAGGTAGGGCTTTTTGTGTGCATGCGTGTGTGTGTGTGTGTGTGTGATACAATACACAGGTAAGTTGGTTTACCTTCTGGTATTTGTCTTTGAGTTTGTTGGCCTTGATCAGGTAGGGCTGTTTGGTGACATCAGTCAGGTTGTTCCACTGCTCCCCCAGTTTTTTGGCCACGTCCCCGATGCCCAGGCTGGGGTGCTGGGCCTTGATCTTGGGCCGGTGGTCCCCACAGAAGATGAAGAAACCAGAGCTGTGGAGAAAGGAAGGAATTATTATTATATTTATTATTATGATTTGTGTCGTGATGTCTGATGTGTGTATTGATTATACCCTGATGAAGACAGCTTGTCTGTCCAAACGTTGGTTATTAGGTTATTAAATTATTGTATCTGAGCTCCTCGAGTGTGAGGATCTCCTTTTATTTTTAATCTACTGATACACTTACCAAAAACAAAACATGAGTGATGGAGTGTGTGTATTTGTGTGTCTGTCTGTGCATGACTCCATCCATGTATATGTGTGCCAGTCTGTGTGTGTGGTACGTACGAGGGCCTCTTTGGTGCGTTGGGGTCCTTCTTCCTTCCCTTCTTGCCTCCAGGGGCGAAGTGCACCATCTCGTTGTCGTAACGCACCTTATCCTGCTTCGCCATGTCGTCAAACTTCCCCTTTTCCTTACCAGACATCGTCTGAAAAAAAATCACAACATTTACACCACTTAAAACATACCCACCAATAGACTTTGTACAGATGGACACATGGGCAGTGTTCGTTAGGTACCATACGGAAAAAAGGATTCAAACAGAGGTCTATGCAAGGCCGCCTAATTGTCATTTACAGTTTTTCTCCATTGGTTTGGCTCATTTCTTGAAACAGAAATTACATTCTCAAAACTACATGGACAAACCTCCAAACCACTTGGCAATTGTTCACAACAGAATTGAATTTCTCATTCATTTCATCAAATTGCAAATGTCTAAGTACATGTCTCAATGTCTCAGTACATCTTTGCAAATGATTAAGTACAGGTAGCCTACATTTAGCACAATTTCCAAGTGAATAGATCTTGTTGATCTAAACTGATTGTTGATTCTCAGTCTAATGGTTGTTCGCTCCAAAACGTGTCAGCGTCATTTCATTGTATAAGTCATCACATGCACAATAGTCTGTTCAATTGTCAAAATTAGTCAAGAACATAATACCATGAATACCATATATGAATCCCTTGGAACATTTGATAAATTTATTACAGCAATTGACAGTCAGGTGAAACTAGAACTTGACTAACGAAGGAGGAGTTTCACACATCTCAGATGACCAATCAAACAGTATGTTTAGTTACCTGACAGGTGCTGTCCATGACTGTGAATGCTGCCAAACATGTATGTAAAGAGCTTGACCATGCAGGACCAGTACAATTTCTGAACATGGAGGCACCTGGCCAAGTAAATGAACAAGGGCAACTGCCTGCTCGAGGAAGAGGAAGAAGAAGAAGAGGAGGAGGAGGAGTAAGGGTGCGTGGTGGTGGAATAGGGGGAAGAGGCCGAGGAGCACGAAGACACCATGCTGTCCCGGATGAAATTCGGGCCACAATTATAGACCATGTCATCAACCATGGCCTCACAATGGCGGAGGCAGGTCGCCGAGTGCAGCCTAATGTGCCTCGCTCAACAGTCTCTCCATCATCCAAACCTTTCGCAGGGAAAACAGGTATGTAGTCAGTCAATGATGGAATTATATGTTGTATAGGACAGGACACTGTGCATAGAGCAAGAAATATATTTATTTACATATTTACCTATTCATTTAGTGTGTGTGTGTGATAGGCCTACAGTAATATCTTACCTCAATGGGATGTTATGATACTAAAAATGACAAGAAAAACATTGGAGAAAATAAACTATGGAATAGTTTATTTTCTACAGTATTGATGATACAGTTTACAGTAGTATTCCAGTCACTGTGCAGTGATGCATTAGAATTGTGGTAAAGTTACTGTAAGTAAAACAACAATACAATTACATAGGTAACTCATTCTGTAAGGAATACATAAGGTATACATTACGAATGGAGTGTTGTCCTTTGACTTCTATATCTAGGATTGGACGACAACCTTGCACAGGTGGCAGAGGAAAACTTCTCAATGAACAACAAGAACAAGAGATCTGTAACATGGTGATGGCAAATAATGCCATCACATTGAGACAGATCCGCGCTGCAATCCTACAAGACAATGCCATATTCCAAAATGTCAACTCTATAAGCATCTCCACAATAGACCGGATATTGAAGAAGCATCAGATGACAATGAAGCAAATTTACAGGGTACCATTTGAGAGGAACTCTGATAGAGTGAAAGAGCTGCGGTACCAGTATGTACATGTAAGTCAGTTACTGGTTGTCCATCATTATAACATTTTTACAATTAAGCAGTGGTTCCCAAACTTTTTTGGCTTCAGTACCCACTTTACCTGATTTGTGTATCCAGGTAATCCAGGTATGGAAGTATTTGATTTATCTGACTTCAACATTTCGCCTAAAAACTGCAGCTTACTGTATGATGCAATTATCATTATAATCCTTATTTTGAAGAATATAACATACAATAAGAAAAGGGGTCAAAGAGCTGCAATTAGTGCCTCCCATGTAAATCTATCTAATACTGTGGGTTTTACTGTAACATTTCAGTAAGTCTAGTCATTGATGATTTCCCCCTCCCCTTTCTGTCAAATACCCCCTGTAGTACCTCTGCATAGGGGTACATGTACCCAGGTTTGGAACCACTGGAGTAGTGGCCAGTAGTATATTGAACTTGTGGAGAACATAGAACATTCCTATGTAATTGTCTGTAACTGTAGTGTATGACTCTTCTGTATGACTGATTTGATGTTTTCTTTTTTACGCTATTGTAGAGAATAATGGCATTGGAAGGAAACGAGACCCATCACATCCTCGTGTTTGTGGATGAAGCTGGCTTCAACCTGGCCAAGGGCCGAAGACGTGGCGTAATATTATTGGCCACCGGGCCATGGTGGATGTCCCAGGCCAGCGAGGGGGCAATATAACTATGTGTGCTGCCATATCGGAGAATGGTGTGGCCACTCACATCCCCAGTCTTGGCCCATACAATACACAGAAGCTCCTCATCTTCTTGGACCGCCTTCATGTTGATTTGATCCCTGAAAATGAGAGCGGTCTCGTAGGGCCTCACCTACCACAATATGTCATTGTATGGGACAATGTGAATTTCCACCGTGGCCCGCTCATCAGGGCCTGGTTCACTACTCATCCAAGGATGGTCATGGTGTTCCTACCACCTTACTCTCCTTTCCTCAGTCCTATTGAGGAGTATTTCTCCGCTTGGAGGTGGAGAGTGTATGAGCATCGGGCTCAAGATCAGAGGTCCCTGCTCCATGCAATGGACGCTGCGTGTGAGGATATTACAGGAGATCAGTGTAGGGGATGGTTGCGACATGCACGCCGTTTCTTCCCCTCGTTGCATCGCAAGGGAGAATATACGCTGTGATGTGGACGAGAATCTGTGGCCAGACAGACAGCAGCGTGTGGATGGCCAGGAGGGTGAGGACAGCGACCAGTGAAGAACTGTTAGTTGTGAAACTCCAGCTTTATTTACAGCACTGTAGGCTGCATATAATTTTCATTGTTTTTTGTTTGTGTGTTTATATTACAGTATATTATGCTGTATACATTTTCTTTTTACTCTGATGTATGGAAGTTACTTTATGTGTGTGAATGATAATGGTTACAATTTCCTTGGCAGTATGAGTGCAATGTGTGATGTCAAACCTTGGAGGCTACTCTTACCCTAAAATCCTATTTATTTTTTTCAGTTTTATACACAATTGTATTCTGTTAGCTAGACAGAAAACAGTACAGTAACCATTGTCAATGAAGGGCTGGGCTAAGACTGAAAGGTGGACATGAGGGATATTTCAATGGTCCTCTGCCATAGTGACAAAACATCTAAACATTTTGACTTGCAGTGCTTACACAATGCCAAAGGGACGAAGCATTTTGGGGGCACTGACTGTTTAAATGAGAAGGAAATTTAGTTTTGACACATGCGTGAACTGTTTTGGGAGAGGTATGAGCTTTTGCAGGTGAACCATGGTGTTGTGCCGAACCATCCACGTTATTTTGGCTAAAGCACCAAGAGTGTTGAGAACGTCCGGTCTGTTTCAAGAAATGAGCCAAAGCAATTGAGAAGGATCTTTGCCATTTTCGTGGCACTGACTCCTTATATGGGAAAGGAATTTAGTTTTGAAGCATGAGTGAACAGTTTTAGGAGAGATATGAGCTTTTGCAAGTGAGCTATAGTGTTGTGCTGAACTGTAAGACTGTTTTGCCAAATGATCTTAGAGTTTTGAGAATGTAATTTCTGTTTCAAGAAATGAGCCAAACCAATGGAGAAAAACTGTAATATAAGAAGTCAGCATGATATGTGGTCTTGTTGCGCCACCTGCAGTAAGGAATATGTAACCGCTCCAAGTTAACAAATAACTTGCCGTTCTTCACTTGGAAGCTTTAGGCTACCACCCCATTTGTCCTTTAGGGGAACAATAGATTTGGCAGCCAAAAATGTATTGAATTGAATTTGGTTAAAATCAATTCAATTAACTTGAGCTCTGTTGCAATAACCATTTGCGCGGGCTGCGTAGTGTGATGTGAAGTATTGGCCAAGTACACTATGCAGCATGCTGGTGGGGATATTGTGATAATAATCTTAATCTCACCATCCCCATAATCTCATCTCTATAACTAAATAAGATGTATAAATAAGTACATCAATTAAGAAATAGTAAATAAATAAGCTGTGAAAATAATTTATTCATAAAGGACATTATATGTCACCAATCAATCAATCAACTTCATCATGATAACTAAGTAATAATTGTATTAATTTTCCTTGAGGGATCAATAAAGTATCCATCCATCCATTCTCACCTTCCATCTTCCGGAGCACTTCTTGGAGAACTCAGAGAAGTTGACAGGTATCTCAGGGGTCTTCTTCTTGTGCTCCTCACGGCAGGTCTGAACGAAGTAGGCGTAGGAGGACATCTTGCCTTTGGGCTTCCCTGGAGTGCCTTTAGCCATCCTGGTCACTGGGCGGGGTCTAGCAGCGGTCTGGAACTCGTTGATTGGTTAATTGGTTGATTGGGTCAGTATCTGGTGAGAGTGGAGAGAAGATGGAAATGGGTTAATTCAATGATGTGGTTTGATTTTCTTCTGGGAAAGTGAATCTGTATACTATCTATCACATTGACCATGGCATGTTCATTTTAATGAATATTTCAATAAATGTTTGATGTCATTTGTAACTGGAGAGTCAAACACAATTCATGTTGGAGACTAACTGTGGTCTTTATTGACAAATTAATTCAGACATAAATTTGATTACACAACACCAAACAGATTAATTTAACATCATTGACATCTGGTGATAGTCAACTTCACATTAACGGCAAGACACCTTGATGACACAGTGCTTCGAACACCTCCCTCCAAAGACCACTCAAGCCATGAACTTTACAACCCTCTCATTACCTTATAACTCATGAATGATGTTGTTGTTTTCTAAATTGCTTGTCTTTTTGTGTGTTGCTTTAAAGCGCTTTGAGATTTTTTATATAATGAAAAGTGCTATAAAAGGTGAATAAATTATTATTATTATGGTAGGTGGTGGAACCATAGAAGGGAACAAGGGAGAATGAGTTCTAGAATAAGAATCAGTTCTAGAATTAGAATGAATTCTAATTAGCTCTACAATAAGAATTGGTTGGAATTAATTATTTGCATTCTGTAGTTGTGACACGGGAGAAGACGTGGCCGATTGGCCAAGGAGTCTTAGAATAAGGAACATTGGGATTTAAGGAAATTTGATGGAATTAAGGAAATGTGGCTATGAGACTGTGTGCTGTTGTAATGTCTGTTTTTGATTTGTTTTTATGTTGTACAAAGTATTTATTATGTAATTACAATGGAATACGCTTTGGATAAGAGCGTCTGCTAAATTATGTAAATGTAAATGAATACCAATACATTATTCAAAGTGTAAGGTTTTTCTTTTCATTTCTTAAAAATACTTAAAATGATTTAACTAGGCTATTTGAGAAATGTCATTCTTAGGAATGTGAATTGATACTTAGATATAAATTCAATTTTGGAAAATAATCGAATTCTAATCTACAAAGTAAATTAGCATTTTTACAAAACACCTCCCATTAAAAATCTCAATCTAATAAGGAGCCCCCACCATATTCTCCCCTCGCCACCGCCCATCTCCTTGTCATTAGCCATTTTCTGCCTTTTATTTTCATATTTTTTAGCTCTCTAAACTTTACTCCATTGCATCCAACGCAACGCGAACTCTACTTTCTTCATACAAGCTATTGTATAGCGAGCGCTCCGACTCTAGTTACAATGTTGCGATAGAATGAGAATCTTCAACTACACATACAGAGAAAAACAGAGAGGTCATCAACGCGAATTATTCATCTTCCATTTTGTGAAATGCGTCCTCATGAGAGAAACTCCTGTTTATTTTCCACCTTCTTGCCTATTTCGATCTTACTTTGCCAAAAATGTTATTACTTTTTCGGCTTTTAATTCGCCGCTCCGTACGGTAGCTTTCAGTCCCAGTTCATAGCGCCTAGTATTGGGTAGTGTGGCTGCTATACAGGCGAGGAGAGATTGCTGTTCTTTGCTGGAGCTCCCATTGAATAAAATGGCTTCTGTAGAGCGAGGGGAAGGCTTATGGGGTTGACTATGTAACAAAGCGATACACACCCCCCTCCGGTTCCAAGAGCTATAACGACTAAATGTGACCGTTAATTAAAAACAAAACAACGTAGTCAGATAAAACAAAGACTGTTCTTTTTATTTGGGTTAAAATATAAAAACTGCCATTTCGTATTTCGTGACATTTCACTGTTTTCTGAAGTTATACCCCTGACTGTCGCTTGGTGCATTGCTCTCTCAGTAACAAAGACAGTGCGCCAGCCATCCTGTTGAAAGCGAGAAGTTGCGAAAATGAATAAAAAGGGGTAAAATAAAAATCCTTTAATGCAGAAAGTTAGAGATAAACATTTCGAATGGAAAACGAAAAAGTGCAGTATTTTTCGTCCGTAGGTAATTTGTTTTTCTCCAACAATTTCGCGTCCCTTCTCTGCGTTAGCGCTGCCTCTCCTCAATGGTTTAAATCGCCAGCCATTTTACTACATGGTGAGAGCAATCATTTGACTAAGGGCGATAACAAATCTCAAAAACAGCTTTTGGACGATGACATTCACATTATCTTTACATTGTTGAATAGAGATAAAAGAGTTCAGCGGAAAACAAACGTTTATTCTGAAAATGTACGATTATTTATGTAGATGACATCGAAATGGGGTCGCAATAGAAGGACAGTGTTATTCGTAGACAGGCTATAGCCAGCCATATTCACAGTGTTACACACAGCAGCGATGCGTGAGGAATAGAAGCCTCAGAAAATTACAGTTTAATAACTTTTGGTTACTTTAAAAATCAGGAAAAAACAGAGTCCACGAGACAACAGTGACATATTCATTTTCTTTATGGTAAATGACCGTGTAAACAATATTAAAATAGATCGAGACCATTTTCAGCAGATTTCTGTCGATAACCCAATAAATCACACATTATGTGGAGAAAAATTATCAAATACTATTTGACTGCAAGATGAATAACATCTAAACACATTTAAACTATAATTGCACTAAAATACCACATAAATACGTAACAATAACATAATCTCACTTCAAATGATTAAAATAATCATATCATTTAACACAAGTAAATATTATAAATTATTCAAATGGGTGGTAGTAAGAAAAGAATGTAATGTTATTCTTGTTATAACAAGTAACGTACCTGTATTGTTAAGCAGCAGTCAAGTCAGTGTGTTTTCTGGAATCCTACAGTCTCGCCTTTCTCCTGTCTTCTCTATCCTAATGTAGACAGCCTCGCGCTAGCTCAATACGAGAACGGCCTGATTGGCTAGCGGCCGGGTCAGTTCAAAACAGCCTCCCAAACTGCTGATTGGACGCTGCTCTACACACGTTACGGATTTCTCGTTGGTGATTGGTCGACAAGGAGGCCTTGTCATACCCACGCCTTTGAAAAGAGCCGCTGAGAAAAGTTTCAGAGTAGTTTAAAGAGAAGTTCATTGGGTGAGGATGGATGGCTGTGTGTGCAGCAGTACACATGGGTACGGTTTGTATGCTAACATATAGAGGTTCAATTGGATATGTTTTTAGACATTATAAAACAGCTTTCTTTCTCAGGTGAAAGGTTAAGATAGGACACTAGGCTACAGATACAGATCTGTGAACACCTGTCAAGTCATTGCACTCATAAGGGATGG
Source organism: Coregonus clupeaformis (assembly GCF_020615455.1). Lineage (NCBI taxonomy): Eukaryota > Metazoa > Chordata > Actinopteri > Salmoniformes > Salmonidae > Coregonus > Coregonus clupeaformis. The sequence goes on from NC_059230.1 coordinate 1,470,399, forward strand.
ATATTCCTAATAAAATAATTCATTTCACTACAGTTTTGTATTCGACCTTATATGTAGTAAGAAAATGTATAGTGTATTAGAGTTGGTAGGTCTATAGATTATTTCAATAGTCACTGTTGGATAATTACCATGTTACCATTTGAGTTAGATGGTGGCTACATATATTTCTAATTCATTTGAGACTGAAACCTGCAGATCTTCAGAACAGAATGTGATCTTTTGAGGAGAATGATCAGAATAACTTTTGAGTGAACTATCCCTTGAAAGGAGGTTAGTTTGTGGATTTTTATCCTTGACATTTTAATCAGAGATTGATTTCAACATGGCAACCAGTGTTTAAACTATCAAGCCAATCCATTACATTAATTGATCGTTAATAAATCCTGGGATGATATGAAAACCAGCAGGACTTATGCCCTCAAGGACTGGGGTTGTCTCTCTCTTTTTTAAGACCTATTTTAGATACATCTTTTCATATTATTTCATTTTTCTTGTTTCAGGACAAAACAATTATCCAGTTATTCTGAAGCCAAACTGAAAGCACGATTACCGACGTGATTATCAAGATGTTGAGCAATGAGCGTTGACCAATCGTCCTCCTAGGGAGCTACCCTCCTGCAGGTGTGTTGTCGTATGGCTGGAGCAAAAGCCTGTGTAAACTACCAGGTAGATCTCAAGGAGGAGGGGGCTTGCTTGGAATTGAAGAAATGTGTGGAAGGTCCCGGTTGGTCCCCAAGAACCAGTTTGAGACACTGACTGTGGTAATTGAACAAATCAAAGCAGAAAACAATGATATCTGATGTTCATTACCCAATGGGAAAATAAAGTTGTTCTATTCTATTGTTAGAATGCATCTTAGCCTATGCACAGCAATAAACCAACCACCTCTGCTTCATGGTGGAGGAGACCCAAACAGGATTTGAGCCCCAAGTCGGCTGAATGGCACCCATCCAACTCCTCACTTAGCTTAATGTATTTTGGGCCTAGTTCCATTTCCAAAAACGTGTGCCTTCTGTCCTTTTACCTCTTTACCTTGGATCACTTGTTCCCTTGTGCCAATAGTGCAGCAGAACCAGCCCCTGGACTCTCAGAGCAGGGCTCTGGGTATATAGGTGGTGCTGAACATCCTCAGTATAGAGGCCTGTTGGGGTGTAGCCTCCTGGGTTTCACACCTCACCTTTACGTCTTGACTCTTTCTACTTGTTTTTAAGGCATCATGTTACTTGTATTTTCATTGGTCCTGTTAATGCTTATGAAGAATAAATACATAAATAAATTCATACAAATAGGTAGTAGGTAACTGATGAGACACATTTATTTTGGGCCAAATCATTGCATTGGAGTTCATAGAAAATTATTTAAAATGTTGTCAATTAATATCAGAAGAAAGAATGATGGTCACATGTCTGAAGTGAGTTTGGAACCTTTACGTTAGAAGAGATAGTAATGAATGATCGAAGGAATTGATCAATCAATTGAATTGGATCAATCAGTCAAATCAATGTGAGGGATCAAGCTGAATCATCAGACTTTGTTGTGATTTTAGTCTGGGGATTTAATGATGTTTTGAGGTAACAATGTTATGATTTAATGATGTTTTGAAGTAACAATGTTATGATTTAATGATGTTTTGAGATAACAATGTTATGATTTAATGATGTTTTGAAGTAACAATGTTATGATTTAATGATGTTTTGAGGTAACAATGTTATGATTTAATGATGTTATTTTATAACCGACAAATACATGGTAGCCTATATCAAACTAATTCCCCCTGGGAAATGTATAAAGTAGCCTATATTTATTCCATTCTAAGGCATATGATCAAGCTGTGAGACAGGGACAGACAGATACTTGTCAGGACTGATCTATCAATAGACCATTCAGGAAAAGGAAAAAATGCAACCAGACAGTGAGTCAGAACAGCTTCCTCCTCACTCTCCCTTTCTTTCAACAGTTCATTTTAACCTATTCTATTCTATTCTATTCTATTCTATTCTATTCCATTCTATTCTATTCCATTCCAGCACGTCTATTTCATTCTGATTTCAATGTTGGTCTAATATGGCTATCTCTTGCCCGAATAAGCTACTATAGCCAACTGAAGGTCATTATGTAATTATGCGTGCATTACGATCTCATATGAACAACAGTCTGTCAATTGAGGCCTCTGAGGTTATCCCCTACTCATCACCCAACGCCTCTGGCTAAGCAGCTGTCGTCTGTAGCTGTAGTGTAATTGTAATGGGGCGGCAGGTAGCCTAGCGTTTAAGAGCATCGGGACAATAACCGAAAGGTCGCTGGTTTGAATCCACGAGTCAACTAGGTGAAAAATCTGTCGATGTGCCCATGAGCAAGGCACTTAACCCTAATTGCTCTTGATAAGAGCGTCAGCTAAATTACTAAAATGTAAATTGAACTTCTACATCATGCATTATATTACACACCCTTTAGAGGCCAATATGGTACAACCTTATTATTCATCATAGAGATTATGGAATGGGAAATAACTGTATTTAAATCACAACCATTCTGTCTGCCTAATAGCTGTAGGCTAATGAAAGTTCAACATCATGCATTGTCTATTAGCCTACACACCCTTACTCAGATCAAGCCTACAGGCCAGTTCTGAATATCCAATATGGCATCATCATAGGCCTTTTTCACCATTGGAATAGAGAATAACGGGATTTAAATCACCACTGTGTCTCTCTGTCTGTTGTCTGTAAAAACGGAAAGGATCCGCCCTACACCGCCACTGTAATGTGATTCTCGCTGTAGAGGCTGCGCCTACCTACCGCTCTCTCGCTTCTCCACAGGCGCACAGCCGCACCACTCTCATTCTCACTGCAGACTTTCCGTTCAGTTGCAGCCAACTGTTCGCCACTGTCGCACAGGCGCCGCCAAACAAAGATTTTTTAGGATCAAAGTAGCGCTTTCAAGCGGCTCAACGCCCAACAAATCGCTACATTGTAGCAAGCAGGCAGCGAGAGAAGACTATAAGTCGTTTTTATCGTTAGTGTAACGGTATTTTAAACCAGTATCGATACAACGCCGGAACGACGAATCTCAAACATGGGGAAATGTTCGGCGTGGTCGCTCTTTCTAGTAGTCTCGCTGCTAGCTATGAAAGGTAAGTGTTTCGCCCAACCCCTCTCTCAATTCAATTCTAAGGCCTCTCTCTCTCTTTCTTCTTTGTTGTGGTTCACGCTATTGCCTAGTTCATCAGTGTTTTGTTTCCTCGGTCAATTTTTTTTTTTTTTTAGAGGTATTCCTTTATTCTACAACGAATAACGGTACACGGGCGGCAGCAAGCCGCTGCATAGATTACAATGGATACCTATTACGTCTACATACTGACACTACAGATGTGTTAGCCTAACAACCTAACCCAGTCATGCCAAAAAGTAGCCTAGCCTACATGTGTCAGGTTTGGACCTAGTCATATTGACCAGCCAGTCTGGCTGCGAACTGATGTTCCATATGTTCGATTCCACAATCCAAATTGATCTCTTTCTATCACACATTTAGATGTGAATTCTAATGATACAAGACGAAGCTTTATATATATATATAGATGTGGGATAAAACACGTTCCCTGAGATGCTAATGTCTTTGCAGTCTAGTCACATATCAGTGCCGGTAGACTATTTTTACATTTTAGCAGACGAGCGACTTACAGTAGTGAGTGCATACATTTTCATACTTTCTTTTTTTCTTTCGTACTGGTACCCCGTGGGATTCGAACCCATAACCCTGGAGTCTCATGCGCGCTACCAACTGAGCCACACGGGACCAGAATATTAGGACATCATGTTATCAGACATACATCCTATAGCAGACACAGTAAGATATTATATTCATGATTGATATAGGCTAGGTGTTATTTAGGGGTTATATAGATGTATTTAAATGGGTAAAGTAATCTTTGTTTATCACAAATGATAAGCATGAATTAAAGAAAGAGCTATGCTATACTGATGATAATTGTCTAAAAATAATTTACAGCCTATGGTTTTAATTTGTGGTGGATCACTTAGACTATACACATAAGAGAGTATGGGTGTTATTGACTGAATGGTTATATTATGAGGTCTGGTTCAGTGAGTCGAGGGTCTTTATTTAATTATCTTCGAAGGGTCGCTCTTTCGTTCTCTCCATGGCAGGTGCAGGTTGAAACCTCCAGGGTGCCAGTTTCCTCCCTTCGCACATGCGCACACTGAGCGTGTCATTTTAAGACCATGAGGACATGTCTAGTCCTCGAGTCCCTATTCTGTTCTGTTCACATTATTACTGCTTCAATGACCTGACCGCATGTTTACAGTTCAGTCTGTCGGCCCTGACACCCCTCATAGATTAGTGCACACTTGGCAAATTTTAGCTGGAGGGGTTTGGATTTTGGGATGAGGGGATGAAGGAGGAGGAAAGGAGGTGGAGGGAGGAAAGGAGAGGGGTGAAGCCTCAGCTGCAGTCTTTTCTTTGGGAAAGGGGGATGAGGGGTGTGTGTGGGAAGGAGAGAGGAGGGGTGTGTGTGGGCAGCATGCAAGCTTTTAGGTTGTGTGTGTGTGAGCTTTATTTTGGGGTTACATTACACCCTGCCACACCCTTAATGAAATGTAATGAGATCAGTCCCCAGACAGGATGCAGACAGGACCATGTGGGGGTCGTCATTGAACAGAGAAATCGATTATTTATTCACTTTGATACACAGCAGCTGAGGATCCATGCAGGAACCGTCTATACCGTCTCTATAGAGATGACTGTTCATGTTGGGAATTCAATATTGACATGATAAATTATATCTAGCTAATTTACTCCTTTGGTGTAGAAAGTAATTAGTTGCTATGAGCAACATATATACATGTGGAAAAGGAAAACCTCACTCACTGGTGATAGGCTAATCTTTTGGGGGTGTTTTCCCAGACAGATTAAGCCTAGTAGGGGGCAAAACAGCATACTCAATGGAGAATCTCCATCTAAAGTTATTAGGAAAAGGAAACCGCCCCTTCAAGTTTAATTTCTTAAAACAGAAACAGGAGTCAAATGGACAAGCCTTCATCAGTATTGGGGGAACAATGGACATGCATTCATACAGACTTGTTATTTTTCCAAGATCCATACATGATAGTCAAAAAGTGGTTGATCAGAAGTCACATGGTTGGTCTGGGGTCATCATGTGACCGAGAGGGAGGGACAAGGGGCTGTTTCCCCTATTCTGCAGGGGAGGGAAGGTGCAAAGACAAAGACAGGCTGGGCATATGGTGACAGGCTGGGTATATGGTGACAGGCTGGGTATATGGTGACAGGCTGGGTATATGGTGACAGGCTGGGTATATGGTGACAGGCTGGGTATATGGTGACAGGCTGGGCATATGGTGACAGGCTGGGTATATGGTGACAGGCTGGGCATATGGTGACAGGCTGGGTATATGGTGACAGGCTGGGTATATGGTGACAGGCCGAGTGCACGGTGACAGGCTGGGTATATGGTGACAGGCTGGGTATATGGTGACAGGCCGGGTGCACGGTGACAGGCTGGGTATATGGTGACAGGCTGGGTATATGGTGACAGGCTGGGTATATGGTGACAGGCCGGGTGCACGGTGACAGGCTGGGCATATGGTGACAGGCTGGGTATATGGTGACAGGCTGGGTATATGGTGACAGGCTGGGTATATGGTGACAGGCCGGGTATATGGTGACAGGCCGGGTATATGGTGACAGGCCGGGCATATGGTGACAGGCTGGGTATATGGTGACAGGCCGGGTATATGGTGACAGGCTGGGTATATGGTGACAGGCTGGGTATATGGTGACAGGCCGGGTATATGGTGACAGGCTGGGTATATGGTGACAGGCTGGGTATATGGTGACAGGCCGGGTGCACGGTGACAGGCTGGGTATATGGTGACAGGCTGGGTATATGGTGACAGGCCGGGTGCACGGTGACAGGCCGGGTGCACGGTGACAGGCTGGGTATATGGTGACAGGCTGGGTATATGGTGACAGGCCGGGTATATGGTGACAGGCCGGGTGCACGGTGACAAGGCCGGGTGCACGGTGACAGGCTAAGTAGCAATAGTTATACCAGGCGTAATATAGCAATAGTAATGATCTTCCCCAAACTTGAAACTCACACGCTGCTTATGTATGCCAGTTAGGCTCTATACCCCTTGTAAAGCGGATGAATGTGCTTAATTTTAAGAAGTTATTTGGCCACTTTAGTTGTGATACAAACCTTATCAAAACATATAGGCCTATGGGCTAGGCTACATGAGGTGTGCCACTATGATTTGAACAAGTAAAAAACCAAGGCTTTGTTTCTTGCCTTAAGCTGGGCATCATTCACAAGTCATAATATATCATTCACAAGTGCTAGGCTAATATTGTCACCCATCACACTATTCTTGATTTAATCTTGTCTTTACATATACTAAATAATATATGTGTGACATTTGTTTTGATTTAGAATGGACCATTATCATGCACCTGTCTCGAAACAGGGGCAGTGGGAAAAATACAATATAATCTCTGCACTTAAATAGCGAATGGAGGACGCTTTTCCTGTGGTTAATTTTCATGCCAGCCAAGTAGGCTATACTCCTGTTGTAAAGGTAAGCAATGTGCTTAATATTTTCTTAATATTAGGAAAGTTGAGAAATAAATATAGTAGGCGTAGCCTATAGGAAGCTTGATGGGATCCTCCTCTTTTTATTAGAGGCCATCACTATGTTTTCTCGCGCAATTTCATCGCCTATAGAAATGTTGGGCAACATGGGCTCTCATGAAGTGTTTGATTAGATTTTCGATTACATTTGCATTGATGTCAGAGTGATTACCATTACCTGTTCACCCATGACTGCATGGCCAGGCACGACTCCAACACCATCATTAAGTTTGCCGACGACACAACAGTGGTAGGCCTGATCACCGACAACGATGAGACAGCCTATAGGGAGGAGGTCAGAGACCTGGCCGTGTGGTGCCAGGATAACAACCTCTCCCTCAACGTGACCAAGACAAAGGAGATGATTGTGGACTACAGGAAAAAAAAGAGGACTGAGCACGCCCCCATTCTCATCGACGGGGCTGTAGTGGAACAGGTTGAGAGCTTCAAGTTCCTTGGTGTCCACATCACCAACAAACTATCATGGTCCAAACACACCAAGACAGTCGTGAAGAGGGCACGACAAAGCCTATTCCCCCTCAGGAGACTGAAAAGATTTGGCATGGGTCCTCAGATCCTCAAAAAATTCTACAGCTGCACCATCGAGAGCATCCTGACCGGTTGCATCACCGCCTGGTATGGCAACTGCTTGGCCTCCGATCGCAAGGCACTACGGAGGGTAGTGCGTACGGCCCAGTACATCACTGGGGCCAAGCTTCTTGCCATCCAGGACCTCTATACATTTACATTTACATTTTAGTCATTTAGCAGATGCTCTAATCCAGAGCGACTTACAGTTAGTGAATACATATATATATATATTTTTTATACTGGCCCCCCGTGGGAAATGAACCCACAACCCTGGCGTTGCAAACACCATGCTCTATCAACTGAGCTACATCCCTGCCGGCCATTCCCTCCCCTACCCTGGACGACGCTGGGCCAATTGTGCGCCGCCCATGAGTCTCCCGGTCGCGGCCGGCTGCGACAGAGCCTGGATTCGAACCAGGATCTCTAGTGGCACAGTTAGCACTGCGATGCAGTGCCTTAGACCACTCTGACACCCAGGCGGTGTCAGAGGAAGGCCCTCAAAATTGTCAAAGACTCCAGCCACCCTAGTCATAGACTGTTCTCTCTGCTACCGCACGGCAAGCGGTACTGGAGTGCCAAGTCTAGGTCCAAAAGACTTCTCAACAGCTTCTACCCCCAAGCCACTACTCCCGAGTGGCGCAGTGGTCTAAGGCACTGCATCGCAGTGCTAGCTGTGCCACTAGAGATCCTGGTTCGAATCCAGGCTCTGTTGTAGCCGGCCGCGACCGGGAGACCCATGGGGCGGCGCACAATTGGCCCAGCGTCGTCCAGGGTAGGGGAGGGAATGGCCGGCAGGGATGTAGCTCGATTGGTAGAGCATGGTGTTTGCAACGCCAGGGTTGTGGGTTCGATTCCCACGGGGGGGCCAGTATGAAAAATATAAAATAATGTATGCACTAACTGTAAGTCGCTCTGGATAAGAGCGTCTGCTAAATGACTAAAATGTAAATAAGACTCCTGAACAGCTAATCATGGCTACCCAGACTATTTGCACTGCCCCCCCACCCCATCCTTTTACGCTGCTGCTACTCTGTTAATTATTTATGCATAGTCACTTTAACTCTACCCACATGTACATATTACTTCAACTACCTCAACTAGCCGGTGCCCCCGCACATTGACTCTGCACCGGTACCCCCCTGTATATATAGCCTCCCTACTGTTATTTTATTTTACTTCTGCTCTTTTTTTCTCAACACTTCTTTTGTTGTTGTTTTATTTTTACTTTTTTGTTAAAAATAAATGCACTGTTGGTTAAGGGCTGTAAGTAAGCATTTCACTGTAATGTCTGCACCTGTTGTATTCGGCGCATGTGGCCAATAAAATTTGATTTGATTAGAGGGACAATAGAATGCTGAGTACCAGGCAGTTAGCAAGTTTGGTAGGCTACTAATGACCATGAGCAGCATCAGAGCTTGGAGAAGCCTAATTACCGTGATTAAACGGTCACATGGAATTTGAGTGCCTTCATGACTGGTGACCGCTGGTGTGGCGGTAATACGGTCACCGCAACAGCCCTATCTGTGTCTACTTCCCCTTTGACGACGTTCACCTTTCAGTGTGTGAGTGTGCGTGTGCTGGGATAGTTCCTTTCTCAGACACGTGTAGAATGCTGCTCTCTGACCCTTGGAGCTAACATTAGACACAGGATGCTGCCTTAGACTGATGTGAATTTCACAAGCAAACTCATGAAATGGCAGTCATTGTTATTATTAAGATGGGTGTCTGATACATAATGATAATGATCAAAAGTGTCTCCTCTAATCGTAAGTAGGTCATTCATTTGTCTTATTAGGGGGGAAGGGGGGGATGCTAAACTGTCTTTAGATCAGTGTCTAGGTAAGGACAACTTCCTACTAAAGATAACCTTTAACCCCCCCTAATGATAATGAGACTACGCAGGTTTTATCTACCTAATGATAATGAGACTACTCAGGTTTTATCTACCTAATGATAATGAGACTACGCAGGTTTTATCTACCCAATGATAATGAGACTACTCAGGTTTTATCTACCTAATGATAATGAGACTACTCAGGTTTTATCTACCTAATGATAATGAGACTACTCAGGTTTTATCTACCTAATGATAATGAGACTACTCAGGTTTTATCTACCCAATGATAATGAGGCACAGGTTGCAAGTCTGGCACAATTATTTAATTGGAGGGAAAAAATACCCCTTGTAGGCCATTAGATCTATCATTATCACTCATTGTGAGGAGACTTGAAAAAACTTGAAAAAGAGACGTGTATGTGTGCGTGCGCATGTGTGCGTTGCTGTATGGACACAATAGCGCTTCTGTCCCATGTGCTTGAGGAATGCAAGGAGTCTTTGTTGACATCTTGATATGACAGCAACCACTGCATTCGTCACTACACTGGAACGTGGATCATGGAAAGGATTGAAGAAGGGTTGGTTGGCAGCAGACCTAGGTTCAAATACTATTTGAAATCTTTCAATTACTTTTAGCATTTGTGGCAGGGCTTAAACTATTACAGACTACAAAGGGAAGCACAGCCGCGAGCTTCCCAGTGACATGAGCCTACCAGAGGAGCTAAATTACTTCTATGCTCGCATCGAGGCAAGCAACACTGAAGCATGCATGAGAGCATCAGCTGTTCCGGATGACTATGTGATCAAGTTCTCTGTAGCCGATGTGAGTAAGACCTTTAAACAGGTCAACATTCACAAGGCCGCAGGGCCAGACGGATTACCAGGACGTGTACTCCGAGCATGCGCTGACAAACTGGCAAGTGTCTTCACTGACATTTTAAACATGTCTCTGACTGAGTCTGTAATACCAACATGTTTCAAGCAGACCACCATAGTCCCTGTGCCCAAGAACACTAAGATAACCTGCCTAAATGACTACCAACCCGTAGCACTCACGTCTGTAGCCATGAAGTGCTTTGAAAGGCTGGTCATGGCTCACATCAACACCATTATCCCAGAAACCCTAGACCCACTCCAATTTGCATACCGCCCCAACAGATCCACAGATGATGCAATCTCTATTGCACTCCACACTGCCCTTTCCCACCTGGACAAGAGGAACACCTATGTGAGAATGCTATTCATTGACTACAGCTCAGCTTTCAACACCATAGTGCCCTCAAAGCTCATCACTAAGCTAAGGACCCTGGGACTAAACACCTCCCTCTGTAACTGGATCCTGGACTTCCTTACGGGCCGCCCCCAGGTGGTAAGGGTAGGTAACAGCACATCTGCCACACTGATCCTCAACACGGGGGCCCCTCAGGGGTGCGTGCTCAGTCCCCTCCTGTACTCCCTGTTCACCCATGACTGCATGGCCAGGCACGACTCCAACACCATCATTAAGTTTGCCGACGACACAACAGTGGTAGGACTGATCACAGACAATGATGAGACAGCCTATAGGGAGGAGGTCAGAGCTGGCCGTGTGGCGCCAGGATAACAACCTCTCCCTCAACAAGCTCAAGACAAAGGAGATGATTGTGGACTACAGGAAAAAAAAAAAGAGGACTGAGCACGCCCCCATTCTCATCGACAGGGCTGTAGTGGAACAGGTTGAGAGCTTCAAGTTCCTTGGTGTCCACATCACCAACAAACTATCATGGTCCAAACACACCAAGACAGTCGTGAAAAGGGCACGACAAAGCCTATTCCCCCTCAGGAGACTGAAAAGATTTGGCATGGGTCCTCAGATCCTCAAAGTTCTACAGCTGCACCATCGAGAGCATCCTGACTGGTTGCATCACCGCCTGGTATGGCAACTGTTCGGCCTCCGACCGCAAGGCACTACAGAGGGTAGTGCGTACGGCCCAGTACATCACTGGGGCCAAGCTTCCTGCCATCCAGGACCTCTATACCAGGCGGTGTCAGAGGAAGGCCCTAAAAATTATCAAAGACTCCAGCCACCCTAGTCAGACTGTTCTCTCTGCTACCGCATGGCAAGCGGTACCGGAGCGCCAAGTCTAGGTCCAAAAGGCTTCTTAACAGCTTCTACCCCCAAGCCATAAGACTCCTGAACAGCTAATCAAATGGCTACCCGGACTATTTGCATTGCCCCCCCCCCCCCCACCCCCTACCCCCCTCTTTTACGCTGCTGCTACTCTGTTTATTATTTATGCATAGTCACTTTAACTCTACCCACATGCACATATTACCTCAATTACCTCTACTAACCAGTGCCTCTGCACATTGACTCTGTACCGGTACCCCCTGTATATTTACATTTACATTTTAGTCATTTAGCAGACGCTCTTATCCAGAGCGACTTACAGTTAGTGAATACATATATATATTTTTATTTTATTTTTATACTGGCCCCCCCCTGGGAAACGAACCCACAACACTGGCGTTGCAAACGCCATGCTCTATCAACTGAGCTACATCCCTGCCGGCCATTCCCTCCCCTACCCTGGACGACGCTGGGCCAATTGTGCGCCGCCCATGAGTCTCCCGTTCGCGGCCGGCTGCGACAGAGCCTGGATTCGAACCAGGATCTCTAGTGGCACAGTTAGCACTGCGATGCAGTGCCTTAGACCGTATATAACCTCCCTACTGTTATTTCATTTTACTGCTGCTCTTTAATTATTTGCTATAAATTTTTTTCTTAAACTGCATTGTTTGTTATGGGTTTGTAAGTAAGCATTTCACTGTAATGTCTACACCTGTTGTATTCGGCGCATGTGGCAAATAACATTTGATTTGATTTGAGCATCTTCTTCTTCTCCTTCTTCTCCTTCTCCTTCTCCTTCTCCTCCTCCTTCTCCTCCTCCTTCTCCTCCTCCTCCTCCAGCTCTGTCCCAGAATGAAGGTGGCTTTGACCTGTCTGATGCCTTGGATGGCGATGTCTCTAAAACACGTAAGTACAGAAAGACAGTCAGACTGTAAAATACACAATATTCATATACTTGAGACTTACTACTGCAGTATCTACTATATGAAATCATACATCTCTACCATGAATTCATGGACAATGGATTCATGTACAGTGCCTTCAGAAAGTATTCACACCCCTTGACTTTTTTCCAAATGTTGTTGTGTTACAGCCTGAATTTAAAATGTATTAAATTGAGATTTATTTTGTCACTGGCCTACACACAATACCACGTAATGTCAAAGTGGAATTATGTTTTTAGAATGTTTTTAACAAATTAAAATGAAAAGCAGAAATGTCTTGAGTCAAGTCACATAAAAAGTTGCATGGACTCACTCTGTGTGCAATAGTAGTTTAACATGATTTTTGAATGACTACCTCATCTCTGTACCCCACACATATAATTATCTGTAAGGTCCCTCAGTTAAGCACTGAATTTCAAACAGACTCAACCACAAAGACCAGGGAGGTCTTCCAATGCCTCACAGAAAAGTGCATGGATCTCCCTTCCATGTTATATAGCGCAAGTGAAGAGCAGACCTGGTTTAAAAAACAACACCTCACGGCACAATGCCTCTCCCCCATGTGACCTACTTGTTGTGTGTATGTACTGACATGTATGTGTAACTGATAGATACACACACACACACACACACACACTAAATGTTAATGTTTTAAAATGTATGTAAATTGTAAAGTCTTTTTTTTTGTCTGTAATGTATTTTTTCGTTAAGTTTCGGACCCCAGTAAGACCAGCAGTCTGCTAATGGGGATCCTAATAAATAAAATAAAATCAAACCTATTGGTAGATGGGTAAAAAAAAAAGAAGCAGACATTTAATATCCCTTTGAGCATGGTGAAGTTATTAATTACACTTTGGATGGTGTATCAATACACCCAATCACTACAACGATACAGGCGTCCTTCCTAACTCAGCTGCCGGAGAGGAAGGAAACCGCTCAGGGATTTTACCATGAGGCCAATGGTGACTTTAAAACAGTTAGAGGTTTTATGACCGTGATAGGAGAAAACTGAGGATGGATCAACAATGTTGTAGTTACTCCACAATAGTAACCTAATTGACAGAGTGAAAAGAAGGAAGCCTGTACAGAATAAAATATTCCAAAACATGCATCCTGATTACAATAAGGTACTAAAGTATTATTGTACTTGAACATGAACATCAAGGCTTTTAGAAATACTTTTGTAACCCTTTCCAGCTTTATGCAAGTCAACAATTCTTAATCTTAGGTCTTCTGAGATCTCTTTTCTTCGAGGCATGGTTCACATCAGGCAACGCTTCTTGTGAATAGCAAACTCAAATTCTGTGTGTTTTATTATAGGGCAGGGCAGCTCTAACCAACATCTACAATCTCGTCTCATTGATTGGACTCCAGGTTAGCTGACTCCTGACTCCAATGAGCTTTTGGAGAAGGCATTAGCCTAGGGGTTCACATACTTTTTCCAACCGACATTGTGAATATTTAAATGATGTATTCAATATAGACAAGAAAAGTACAATAATTTGTGTGTTATTAGTTTAAGCATACTGTGTGTGTCTATTGTTGTGACTTAGATGAAGATCAAATCACATTTTATGACCAATTCATGCAGAAATCCAGGTAATTCCAAAGGGTTCATGTACTTTTTCTTGCCACTGTGTTTTATTTTGCATACATATTTACAAATGTTATAATTTGTCTTCCACTTTCACATTAGAGTATTTTGTGTAGATTGTTGACCAAAAAAAAGACAATTAAATCCATGTTAATCCCACTTTGTAACACGACAGAATGTGGAAAAAGTCAAGGGGTGTGAATACTTTCTGAAGGCACTGTATGCTATTATCTGACAATGTGTTTCTGGTCCCTGAGTATGAAGTCTTCTGACTACTAATTTAGTTACATTCTGACTGTGTTGATGTAGCTATATTCCGTATGACATTTTTCAGACAATATATTTGTATACGCTGGCTATGAAGTCGTTCATTTAAAAAAAGTCCCAAAATTGCGGTACCAATTGCAGATTGTAGCTTTAATGCACTGTCTGACTGCATGTTTTATATTAATTCATATCATCATTCTGACTATGTATTGATGTAGCTACATTCTGTATGATGATGTTCTTCTCTTCTCTTGTTCTCTAATCTTCTTCTCTTGTTGTTCTCTTCTTCTCTTGTTGTTCTCTTCTCTTCTCCTCTTCTCTTGTTGTTCTCTTCTCCTCTTGTTGTTCTCTTCTCCTCGTCTCTTGTTGTTCTCTTCTCTTGTTGTTCTCTTGTTGCTCTCTTCTCTTCTCTTGTTGTTCTCTTGTTCTCTTGTTGTTCTCTTCTCTTCTCTTCTTCTCTTGTTGTTCTCTTCTCTTCTCTTCTCCTCTTCTCTTGTTGTTCTCTTCTCTTCTCTTCTCTTCTCTTCTCCTCTTCTCTTGTTGTTCTCTTCTCTTCTCCTCTTCTCTTGTTGTTCTCTTCTCTTCTCCTCTTCTCTTGTTGTTCTCTTCTCTTCTTCTCTTGTTGTTCTCTTCTCTTGTTCTCCACTTCTTCTCTTGTTCACTTCTCTTGTTTTCTTCTCTTGTTCTCTTCTCTCAGCAGCAGCAACCCCCAAACCCAAACCAGTAGAAGGGGCAGGAGAAGGTAAACGATCCCAGATTCACAGATCCATCTGGATATAGACTTTCTCTGCTATTGATTTATATCCGCCTGTGCTGTAGCGACAGTGCTCACATGAGTGAGCACAGGGGTCCTCATTTATTTACATATATTAAACTGGCAGGTATTTAAGCAGGTATTGACCACTTGAAAACCTACTAATAAAGATGTAGTGTATTTTCTGTTATTGATTATATCTAAGGTTCTAACATTAGCACAAGGCACAGGAGGTTGGTGGCACCTTAATTGGGGAGGACGGGCTCGTGGTAATGGCTGGAGCGGAATCAGTGCAATGGTATCAAATACCATCACATGGTTTCCATGTGTTTGATGCCATTCCATTTGCTCCGCTCCGGCCATTATTATGAGCAGTTCTCCCCTCAGCAGCCTCCACTGGTGCATTGGATTTCCCCTTAAATCAGCATAAGTCAGATACTGTGTGTAGGCTTACTCTGTACTCTATACTGTAGCTATGCACTATAGGCCTACTTACCACATGCTTAAGCACAAGGCTGGTAAATCATCCACATCTCCTAAGCAGGTATTATGCATTAATAATGAGTATGTTATGAATGGGAATTGTCTTGAAGTGTCTCCAATCTAGGCCTAGTTTCAATCCGGACCGTGGAAGATCTGCTTATAGCGTACTTGACATTTAAAGGTCCCGGACAGTCATTCTGATTTCCATGTAAAATAGCCTTTTGAGTGTGACTAAAATATCACCCATAATATTTGTTTTGGATAGAAATGCTTGGCATGTCTCTTGTGAGACATGTGTTGTTCCATGCTGGCAGGTCAGCTAGCCAGTAACTAGCTAACACCAGACAGATGAAGACTTAGCTAGGTAGTAACTAGCTAACACCAGACAGATGAAGACTTAGCTAGCCAGTAACTAGCTAACACCAGACAGATGAAGACCTAGCTAGGCAGTAACTAGCTAACACCAGACAGATGAAGACCTAGCTAGCCAGTAACTAGCTAACACCAGACACAGATGAAGACCTAGCTAGCCAGTAACTAGCTAACACCAGACAGATGAAGACCTAGCTAGGCAGTAACTAGCTAACACCAGACACAGATGAAGACCTAGCTAGGCAGTAACTAGCTAACACCAGACAGATGAAGACCTAGCTAGCCAGTAACTAGCTAACACCAGACAGATGAAGACCTAGCTAGGCAGTAACTAGCTAACACCAGACACAGATGAAGACCTAGCTAGGCAGCAACTAGCTAACACCAGACAGATGAAGACCTAGCTAGGCAGCAACAAGCTAACACCAGACACAGATGAAAGGCGAGACATACACTGAGTGTACAAAACATTAAGAACACCTTCCTAATATTGAGTTGGTTTTCTTGCTGGGGAACGTAACAAAATGATGAAATATTATTCAATTTAATTAAAAACTGTTCATTACCTTTTTAAAGGTAACTTCCGATTGAGCCGACATATGCAGCGTTTACCGCAAACGCTGTCCCCGGCGAATGTGGGAACATTGCCTTTCAATGTAAATAGCGCTATAACGCGGCTCTTCCACGGTCTGGATTGAGTCTAACCCTCGTTTGACTGTACTGACCTCAGCCATTGTGATGATGTTCCTCATGTGCTCATTGTGACGATGTTCCTCATGTGCTCATTGTGACGATGTTCCTCATGTGCTCATTGTGACGATGTTTCTCGTGCTCATTGTGACGATGTTCCTCATTTGCTCATTGTGACGATGTTCCTCATGTGCTCATTGTGACGATGTTCCTCATGTGCTCATTGTGATGATGTTCCTCATATGCTCATTGTGGCGATGTTCCTCATGTGCTCATTGTGGCGATGTTCCTCATGTGCTCATTGTGGCGATGTTCCTCATATGCTCATTGTGGCGATGTTCCTCATATGCTCATTGTGGCGATGTTCCTCATGTGCTCATTGTGGCGATGTTCCTCGTGCTCATTGTGGCGATGTTCCTCGTGCTCATTGTGATGATGTTCCTGTCAGAGTTCTTTGGAGAAGATGAGAAGATCACCACCACCAATGTTCCTCCTAAAGCCCCAGCCACTAAGGCCCCGCCACACAAGCCCAAGCCAGGTGAGATCGCATACACACACACCCTAAGGCTCCTCCTAAAGCCACAGCCACTAAGGCCCCGCTCAAGCCCAAACCAGAGGAGACATGAGGGAAGAAACCACCATAGCATACAGGCTTTCTAATCAGACACTTTACACTTAATAAGTGAATGGAGAAATGCCTACTTGCTAAAGTTATGTCTGCTACTATATACTACTACTAGCTACCATACTAAGACCGGTACTATATACTACTAGCTAAGATACTAAGACTGCTACTATATACTATTACTAACTACCATACTAAGACTGCTACTATATACTGCTAAATACCATACTAAGACTGCTACTATATACTACTAACTACCATACTAAAATTGCTACTCTACTAAACCAGCATGCATGAAGTCTCTTGTTTATTCGAGGCTTTTACCCAAAGTGCCAGGGGATGTACTTAGCAATGAAATGGCTACAGTAGACAGACCCAGTTTGCTTGTCAATAGATCATGATTCTCAGCTAAATGCAGTCTGAGGTTTGACTTGGCTGGAACAGCCTTAACCCAGTTGATGGGTAAACTATTGACGACATAGTCTAGACAATGCTTAAGATGGATCACTACACTAACATCTTTTGAGAACCACTACTGTGATACCATGGTACCATCAACACATGTATGTCTGTACCTCTCTTGTGAAACATGCCGTCCCTTATTTGGTTGGTCAGTCTTGCCCTTGCACACCTTGCCTATGTTGTGGTATTAACGTGTATGTCAATTGTAGTCAGCCTACTATTCTTATCCTGCGTGTGTCTGTGCGTGTGTCTGTGTGTGTGTCTGTGCGTGTGTCTGTGTGTGTGTCTGTGTGTGTGTCTGTGCGTGTGTCTGTGTGTGTGTCTGTGCGTGTGTCTGTGTGTGTGTCTGTGTGTGTGTCTGTGCGTGTGTCTGTGTGTGTGTCTGTGCGTGTGTCTGTGTGTGTGTCTGTGCGTGTGTCTGTGTGTGTGTCTGTGCGTGTGTCTGTGTGTGTGTCTGTGCGTGTCCGTGCGCGTGTCCGTGCGCCCTGAACCTCACATGCACCTCTACTTTAGTGCTGTATGTGATTCCATTAACCCTACTAGCTATCCCTAGAGAGATCACTACATTAACAGACCTGTACAGAATTTGTCTTAACCCTACTAATCTAAGGGCTGGATTCAATCCGGAGCGTGGAAGAACCACGTTATAGCGCAATTGAAATGTAAAGGTAATTTCTGATTGAGCCGACATCTGCAGCCTTTACTTTGAATGCAGTCACCGTGAACGCAAGAACATTGCCATTCAATTTCAATTATGCAATAGCGAATCTTCCTCACTCCGGATTTAATCTAGCCCTAAGCCTAGCATTAAGCTTAGCCTGGTTAAACCAGACTGAATGTTAACCAGGCTATACTAACCCCTGAGCACTCACTACACTAACAGATGAGATCCAGGCTGATTTTGACTTTGAGCCCAGCCCTCGCCCTGGCCTGCTGCCCCGCGCCACCAAGGGCCCCCACACCCCACCTAAGCCCCAGCCTGGTTGGTACTGCTCGCTTAACGAACAGACCTGGATTCAAATACTATTCAAAATGTTTCAAATGCTTTGAGCTTTTTCTGTAGCCTGCCTAGAGTGCCAGACATGTGCCGTTTAAAACAGGCAAGCTCAATCAAGCACAGATCAAGTATTTGAAATGATTTTGAAAAGTACTTGAACGCAGGTCTGTTAACAAACCATCCCCATTCCCCAGTTAGAACCACCATCCCGTTGTTGTCAAGTCTGTCCCAAATGGCACCATATTCCCTATATAGTGCACTACTTTTGCCCAGGGTCTATAGGGTAGTATGTAGTAAGTAGTGCACAATGTGGGGAATAGGGTGCCATTTCAGACGGTGCCTATCTATTAGTATCGATATATGCCCCTCCCCCCCATCATGTAGCTGCTCACCCATCTGCACTGCTGGTCGAAGGACTAGCGCTGCGTTGGAGTGACGTACGGCTCCTGTCAGAAGACAATTCCTATGTCCCTTCAATCTAAAACAGAGGTGTAGATATACAGAGTCTGGCAAACTCTGTTTGAGATTGTATTGTTTTAATGGTCGGCCATTTTGACACCAGATGTTCCATGCATTAAAATTAGAAAGCAGATTAGAAGGTTAATGTCATGGAATGTTTAGAACCAACATGGAGGCTAGTTTGCCAAACTCTCTATATTGAATAGCTCTGATGTAAACTAGCTTCCTTGTTCCTGGTATCTGCTTTCTCTCATGACCATTGATCTGATTGGACTGGACAGATGACAACTCCTATTGGTTAAAATGGAGGAGAGGAGAAAAGGAAGCCAGTGAAGATTATTGGGACACGGTCCACGTCTATACATTCACACACATTGTAGTGATATCTTGCCTGCGTCAATGACATCCTGTGTACCATGCCATTGTAGACACTGTGGGTACGCTCACCATGTTGTTTACATGTTGTGTCTGTCTGTTGCCACACGTTGTGTGTGTGTGTGTGTGTGTGTCGTGTTGTGTCTGCATCTCATCATCTCTGTTGGTTTTTTTAGCCACAGAATGCTGTCATCTTCTTGAATTCAACCAAGTGACCCAACAAATGGACAGTGTGACCTTTGAATGACCTTTCGACATTCGGTATTTATTGAGTACCAAAATAGAGTAGATGTGAGTGCTACCTGAATGTCTTCCACACGTTATAGTTTAGCAGATGTTTTCTCAACTGTGTGGCTACTGGAAGCTCGTCTTCATTTGTGTTCATGTTTGTCTGTATGTATTTATGTATCTGTACAATGTATGGAGAAACTGATACTGAACACCAGGGGTACTCCACTCTTACCACTACGAGGTCCGGAGTCTGCTGGTTTTCTGTTCTACCTGATCATGAATTGCACACACCTGGTGTCCCAGGTCTAAATCAGTCCCTGATTAGAGGGAACTGGCTTACAGGTCCAGAGTTGAGTTTGAGGCCAGTAGACATGAAGTTTCCATGTATAGAATGTATCTCTTCACAGATACGGTATATTGTGACTACGCTGTTTGGTTTTCCTCCTGGTTGAGGCATGTTAGATATACTGTAGATTCCATCAATCCCATTTTTCTTGCCCGACTCACCATTGAACTTTTACCCCTGATCTTTGACCTCTGGCCTGTGACCTCTCCCTGCAGCCTCTGAGTTTGACCTGAGTGATGCTCTGGATCCCAACAACGACATTGGAGGGAAGGACAAGAACAAGGGACAAGCAGGTTATTGTTTATTTTGTTATTATTTATGTACAGTGGCTTGCGAAAGTATTCACCCCCCTTGGCATTTTTCCTATTTTGTTGCCTTACAACCTGGAATTAAAATTGATTTTTTGGGGGGGGTTTGTATAATTTGATTTACACAACATGCCTACCACTTTGAAGATGAAAAATATGTTTTATTGTGAAACAAACAAGAAATAAGACGAGAACTTGAGCGTGCATAACTATTCACCCCCCCCCCCAAAGTCAATACTTTCTATAGCCACCTTTTGCAGCAATTACAGCTACAAGTCTCTTGGGGAATGTCTCTATAAGCTTGGCACATCTAGCCACTGAGATTTTTGCCCATTCTTCAAGGTTAAACTGCTCCAGCTCCTTCAAGTTGGATGGGTTCCGCTGGTGTACAGCAATCTTTAAGTCATACCACAGATTCTCAATTGGATTGAGGTCTGGGCTTTGACTTGGCCATTCCAAGACATTTAAATGTTACCCCTTAAACCACACAAGTGTTGCTTTAGCAGTATGCTTAGGGTCATTGTCCTGCTGGAAGGTGAACCTCCGTCCCAGTCTCAAATCTCTTGAAGACTGAAACAGGTTTCCCATAAGAATTTCCCTGTATTTAGCGCCATCCATCATTCCTTCAATTCTGACCAGTTTCCCAGTCCCTGCCGATGGAAAAACATCCCCACAGCATGCTGCCACCACCATGCTTCACTGTGGGGATGGTGTTCTCGGGGTGATGAGAGGTGTTGGGTTTGCGCCAGACATAGCGTTTTCCTTGATGGCCAAAAAGCTCAATTTTAATCTGACCAGAGTATCTTCTTCCATATGTTTGGGGAGTCTCCCACATGCCTTTTTGCTTATTTTTTTTCTGGCCACTCTTCCGTAAAGCCCAGGTCTGTGGAGTGTACGGCTTAAAGTGGTCCTATGGACAGATACTCCAATCTCCGCTGTGGAGCTTTGCAGCTCCTTCAGGGTTATCTTTAGTCTCTTTGTTGCCTCTCTGATTAATGCCCTCCTTGCCTGGTCCGTGAGTTTTGGTGGGCGGCCCTCTCTTGGCAGGTTTGTTGTGGTGCCATATTCTTCCCATTTTTTAATAATGGATTTAATGGTGCTCCGTGGGATGTTCAAAGTTTCAGATATTTTTGTATAACCCAACCCTGATCTGTACTTCTCCACAACTTTGTCCCTGACCTGTTTGAAGAGCTCCTTGGTCTTCATGGTGCCGCTTGCTTGGTGGTGCCCCTTGCTTAGTGGTGTTGCAGACTCTGGGGCCTTTCAGAACAGGTGTATATATACTGAGATCATGTGACACTTAGATTGCACACAGGACTTTATTTAACTAATTGTGTGACTTCTGAAGGTAATTGGTTGCACCAGATCTTATTTAGGGGCTTCATAGCAAAGGGGGTGAATACATACAGTGGGGAAAAAAAGTATTTAGTCAGCCACCAATTGTGCAAGTTCTCCCACTTAAAAATATGAGAGAGGCCTGTAATTTTCATCATAGGTACACGTCAACTATGACAAACAAATTGAGAAAAGAAAATCCAGAAAATCACATTGTAGGATTTTTAATGAATTTATTTGCAGATTATGGTGGAAAATAAGTATTTGGTCACCTACAAACAAGCAAGATTTCTGGCTCTCACAGACCTGTAACTTCTTCTTTAAGAGGCTCCTCTGTCCTCCACTCGTTACCTGTATTAATGGCACCTGTTTGAACTTGTTATCAGTATAAAAGACACCTGTCCACAACCTCAAACAGTCACACTCCAAACTCCACTATGGCCAAGACCAAAGAGCTGTCAAAGGACACCAGAAACAAAATTGTAGACCTGCACCAGGCTGGGAAGACTGAATCTGCAATAGGTAAGCAGCTTGGTTTGAAGAAATCAACTGTGGGAGCAATTATTAGGAAATGGAAGACATACAAGACCACTGATAATCTCCCTCGATCTGGGGCTCCACGCAAGATCTCACCCCGTGAGGTCAAAATGATCACAAGAACGGTGAGCAAAAATCCCAGAACCACACGGGGGGACCTAGTGAATGACCTGCAGAGAGCTGGGACCAAAGTAACAAAGCCTACCATCAGTAACACACTACGCCGCCAGGGACTCAAATCCTGCAGTGCCAGACGTGTCCCCCTGCTTAAGCCAGTACATGTCCAGGCCCGTCTGAAGTTTGCTAGAGTGCATTTGGATGATCCAGAAGAGGATTGGGAGAATGTCATATGGTCAGATGAAACCAAAATAGAACTTTTTGGTAAAAACTAAACTCGTCGTGTTTGGAGGACAAAGAATGCTGAGTTGCATCCAAAGAACACCATACCTACTGTGAAGCATGGGGGTGGAAACATCATGCTTTGGGGCAGTTTTTCTGCAAAGGGACCAGGACGACTGATCCGTGTAAAGAAAATAATGAATGGGGCCATGTATCGTGAGATTTTGAGTGAAAACCTCCTTCCATCAGCAAGGGCATTGAAGATGAAACGTGGCTCTTTCAGCATGACAATGATCCCAAACACACCGCCCGGGCAATGAAGGAGTGGCTTCGTAAGAATAATTTCAAGGTCCTGGAGTGGCCTAGCCAGTCTCCAGATCTCAACCCCATAGAAAATCTTTGGAGGGATTTGAAAGTCCGTGTTGCCCAGCGACAGCCCCAAAACATCACTGCTCTAGAGGAGATCTGCATGGAGGAATGGGCCAAAATACCAGCAACAGTGTGTGAAAACCTTGTGAAGACTTACAGAAAACGTTTGACCTGTGTCATTGCCAACAAAGGGTATATAACAAAGTATTGAGAAACTTTTGTTATTGACCAAATACTTATTTTCCACCATAATTTGCAAATAAATTCATAAAAAATCCTACAATGTGATTTTCTGGATTTTGTTTTCTCATTTTGTCTGTCATAGTTGACGTGTACCTATGATGAAAATTACAGGCCTCTCTCATCTTTTTAAGTGGGAGAACTTGCACAATTGGTGGCTGACTAAATACTTTTTTTCCCCACTGTACACACGCACCACTTTTCCGTTATTTTGTAGAATTCTTTGAAATAAGTAATTTTTTTCATTTCACTTCACCAATTTGGACTATTTTGTGTATGTCCATTACATGAAATCCAAATAAAAATCCATGTAAATTACAGGTTGTAATGCAACAAAATAGGAAAAATGCCAAGGGGGATGAATACTTTTGAAAGGCACTGTATGAATTACTTTTGTTCTTATTTTGTTTGTGTAGAGTACTATATGATGGCATAGTATGGCATTCAATAGTGTAGTGGTGTAGCCGGTTAGAATGTTGTTGTTGTAGTAGTAGTAGTAGTAGTAGTAGTAGTAGTAGGCTGTATTATTAGTATATTAGGGTTTGATAGTCTGTATACTATAGTCACAGTAGTAGTGTAGTATAATATTAGTAAATGAGGGTTTCATAGTCTGTATACTACAGGTACAGTAATGGTAAGGTAGAGTAGTAGTATAGTAATAATAGTATTTCAGGGTTTGATAGTCTGTTTACTATAGTCACAGTGGTAGTATAGCTGAGTGGTAGTATAGTATTAGTATATTAGGGTTTGATAGTCTGTATACTGCAGTAGTAGTAGTATAGTAGAGTTGTAGTACAGTAAGGGGGGAAAAAAGTATTTGATCCCCTGCTGATTTTGTACGTTTGCCCACTGACAAAGACATGATCAGTCTATAATTTTAATGGTAGGTTTATTTGAACAGTGAGAGACAGAATAACAACAACAAAAAAAACAGAAAAACGCATGTCAAAAATGTTATAAATTGATTTGCATTTTAATGAGGGAAATAAGTATTTGACCCCTCTGCAAAACATGACTTAGTACTTGGTGGCAAAACCCTTGTTGGCAATCACAGAGGTCAGACGTTTCTTGTAGTTGGCCACCAGGTTTGCACACATCTCAGGAGGGATTTTGTTCCACTCCTCTTTGCAGATCTTCTCCAAGTCATTAAGGTTTCGAGGCTGACGTTTGGCAACTCGAACCTTCAGCTCCCTCCACAGATTTTCTATGGGATTAAGGTCTGGAGACTGGCCAGGCCACTCCAGGACCTTAATGTGCTTCTTCTTGAGCCACTCCTTTGTTGCCTTGGCCATGTGTTTTGGGTCATTGTCATGCTGGAATACCCATCCACGACCCATTTTCAATGCCCTGGCTGAGGGAAGGAGGTTCTCACCCAAGATTTGATGGTACATGGCCCCGTCCATCGTCCCTTTGATGCGGTGAAGTTGTCCTGTCCCCTTAGCAGAAAAACACCCCCAAAGCATAATGTTTCCACCTCCATGTTTGACGGTGGGGATGGTGTTCTTGGGGTCATAGGCAGCATTCCTCCTCCTCCAAATACGGCGAGTTGAGTTGATGCCAAAGAGCTCCATTTTGGTCTCATCTGACCACAACACTTTCACCCAGTTCTCCTCTGAATCATTCAGATGTTCATTGGCAAACTTCAGACGGCCCTGTATATGTGCTTTCTTGAGCAGGGGGACCTTGCGGGCGCTGCAGGATTTCAGTCCTTCACGGCGTAGTGTGTTACCAATTGTTTTCTTGGTGACTATGGTCCCTGCTGCCTTGAGATCATTGACAAGATCCTCCCGTGTAGTTCTGGGCTGATTCCTCACCGTTCTCATGATCATTGCAACTCCACGAGGTGAGATCTTGCATGGAGCCCCAGGCCAAGGGAGATTGACAGTTATTTTGTGTTTCTTCCATTTGCGAATAATGGCACAAACTGTTGTCACCTTCTCACCAAGCTGCTTGGCGATGGTCTTGTAGCCCATTCCAGCCTTGTGTAGGTCTACAATCTTGTCCCTGACATCCTTGGAGAGCTCTTTGGTCTTGGCCATGGTGGAGAGTTTGGAATCTGATTGATTGCTTCTGTGGACAGGTGTCTTTTATACAGGTAACAAGCTGAGATTAGGAGCACTCCCTTTAAGAGTGTGCTCCTAATCTCAGCTCGTTACCTGTATAAAAGACACCTGGGAGCCAGAAATCTTTCTGATTGAGACGGGGTCAAATACTTATTTCCCTCATTAAAATGCAAATCAATTTATAAAATTTTTGACATGCGTTTTTCTGAATTTTTTTGTTGTTATTCTGTCTCTCACTGTTCAAATAAACCTACCATTAAAATTATAGACTGATCATTTCTTTGTCAGTGGGCAAACGTACAAAATCAGCAGGGGATCAAATACATTTTTCCCTCACTGTATATTATTCTCATAGTAACACTATATTAGCCCAGTATAGGATCAGAGGGTTGATGTGGTGTCATGTCTCGTCAGATAAAGGTATTGGAGGCGGGGGCAGGGGAGACCCCAACAACAGAGGAGGGAACGGGGGTAAGAACCCTGCCTGACCTACCTGGATAAACTAAACCCTGCCTTTCTACTGGGCTTTTAATATCCGATCTCTCTGTCCTTCTTTATGTCACTCTAACTTTTATGTCTGTCTGTCTCTCTCTCTTTGTCTCTAAAGGTCTCTCTCTCTCTGTCTCTCTCTCTCTCTCTCTCTCTCTCTCTCTCTCTCTCTCTCTCTCTCTCTCTCTCACCTACTGGGGAGCTATGGCTTGAACAATATTATTTGTCTTTTTACCTAAACATACAAACGAATTCATAGAAAGCAGTACGCTGGGTTAGTCTGATCAAATATAACAGTACATATGACATTCACTCTCACAGGATGGGTTGCCAAAAAGACCTAACTGAAAGCCACACCCCCAATAAGCCACTGTTTCTATGGCTATATGCACCATGCCACTGCCTATTTCATTTGTTCATTTATCACACAAGACAGTTCATAATCCAGTGCCTTTATCACAGTCAACACACCTATATTCTAGCTTTAATTATCTTTCAAAAATGTATAGAATTGCAGGAAATTTGCTTTAAAACAGCAACCTTTTCTCTCAGCCTCATGGTGTCCTGTGGGTGTACTGTGCACAAAGCATAACTGATGGTCTATATCCTCACTAACTTTCTCTAGAGGCCACTCTCGTTTCCTGCCAAAGAGGTCATAATATCTGGCAACTAACTGTGTCGCTCCCTCTGGATCTTGTCAAAGGCTAATCTTCTTTCTCCTCCCTGAATGACATCTGGCAACCCTGGTCCTTTTCTTTTTCCTTATTCTATCTTTACACTGGAGGACCAGCGCTTGTCCTCTATATACTGTGACTGACCCCCTCGTCTGCTGAACTTTCTCCACTTTCTGGAGACCTTCCTTTGGGGACGTTGGCTGTGTTTGAGCGGGGGCCGTCCCTGGCTTGGAGCCTGGTGTGTCAGGTTAGGGTTGCCAGTTAATGTTGATTCTATATCCCTATTCTTAGGTGGATCTTTCTCAGACGATGATCTGTTTGACGTTGGGAAAGACGACACCTACAACCCTGACAAAGGCAAAGGTAATGCATGATCTTAGATAGGGGAAATTATTAGATAAACAAACAAAAAAAGAGCTTGAAGACACTCTTCTTTGTTCAGACCTTTACCATTGCTTGTTTATTTTAATGATTCATTATTGAAGATACTCTGTTTAAATCCTACTTAAAGGTACATGTCTTGTTTTAATAGGACAAATAAATAAACAGTATTTACATCTGGGTAGCTAGTTAATATTCTCTATCAGGACACAGAGACCCTTATTAAATGCATTTACATTGATTGCACCTCACATCTTTCTATTTGTTCCTGTAGGTGGACGTGGTGGAAGCCAGTCTGCTGCTGATGACAACAACTATGGTATGACAACAACAACAATATTTTTATGAAACATTATGCATGGCCAAGATGTGTCTAATATTGATTATTGGCTATTGATTACACCCCTGTGTTACTCTGTGCTCCAGACACCGTGGCTGAGACCGGAACCATCGCCGGGATCATCAGTGCCATTGGCGTGGCGCTGGTTGGCATGGTTACCAGTTACGTCTCCTACCAGAAGAAGAAGTTCTGCTTCAGCATACAGCGTAAGAGACTAGCTGGGGTTATCGTAATATGTGATTTAGATATTGTGGTATAATGTGGATATGATTCTATATAATAATCTATAATCAGATAATAGTATCTAGATAAATTCTCAGATTTACCAGACTGTTGTGTCCTGTTACAGAGAGCCTGAATGCAGACCTGGTGAAGACTGATAACCCAGAGGCTGTGGTGGCCACAGAACCACAAGGTAACAACCTAATCACCCATAGAGGTCCTATCTACAGTGCATTCGGGAAAGTATTCAGACCCCTTGACTTTTTCCACATTTTGTTACAGCCTTATTCTAAAATGGATTAAATTGTTTTGTCCCCTTATCAATCTACACACAATACCCCATAATGACAAATAAAAAACAGATTTCTAGACATTTTTGCAAATTTATATATAAAAAATAAATAAATAAAACATTTACATAAGTATTCAGACCCTTTACTCAGTACTTTGTTGAAGTAACTTTGGCAGCTATTACAGCCTCAAGTCTTCTTGGGTATGACGCTACAAGCTTGGCACACCTGTATTTGGGGAGTTTCTCCCATTCTTCTCTGCAGATCCTCTCAAGCTCTGTCATGTTGGATGGGGAGCGTCACTGCACAGCTATTTTCAGGTCTCTCCAGAGGTGTTTGATCGGGTTCAAGTCCGGGCTCTGGCTGGGCGTTGTCTTGGCTGTGTGCTTAGGGTCGTTGTCCTGTTGGAAGGTGAACCTTCGCCCCAGTCTGAGGTCCTGAGCGCTCTGGAGCAGGTTTTTATCAAGGATCTCACTGTACTTTGCTCCGTTCATCTTTCCCTCGATCCTGACTAGTCTTCATGTCCCTGCCGCTGAAAAACATCCCCACAGCATGATGCTGCCACCACGATGCTTCACCGTAGGGATGGTGCCAGGTTTCCTCCAGACATGACGTTTGGCATTCAGGCCAAAGAGTTCAATCTTGGTTTCATCAGACCAGAGAATCTTGTTTCTCATGGTCTGAGAGTCCTTTAGGTGCCTTTTGGCAAACTCCAAGCGGGCTGTCATGTGCCTTTTACTGAGTGGCTTCCGTCTGGCAGCTCTACCATAAAGGCCTGATTGGTGGAGTGCTGCAGAGATGGTTGTCCTTCTGGAAAGTTCTCCCATCTCCACAGAGGAACTCTAGAGCTCTGTCAGCGTGACCATCGGTCAGTTTGGCGGGCGGCCAGCTCAAGGAAGGATCTTGGTGGTTCCAAACTTCTTCCATTTAAGAATGATGGAGGCCACTGTGTTCTTGGGGACCTTCAATGCTGCAGAAATGTTTTGGTACCCTTCCCCAGATCTGTGCCTTGACACAATCCTGTCTCGGAGCTAGTTTCATTTTTTTGTTGTATTCTTCCCCCCAATTTCGTGGTATCCAATAGGTAGTTACAGTCTTGTCCCATCGCTGCAACTCCTGTACGGACCAACACCCCTCTCCTCAAGGAATCCAAAGGAAAAGTAATCTCCACGACCAACACCCCTCTCCTCAAGGAATCCAAAGGAAAAGTAATCTCCACGACCAACGTCCCTCTCCTCAAGGAATCCAAAGGAAAAGTAATCTCCACGACCAACGTCCCTCTCCTCAAGGAATCCAAAGGAAAAGTAATCTCCACGACCAACGTCCCTCTCCTCAAGGAATCCAAAGGAAAAGTAATCTCCACGACCAACGTCCCTCTCCTCAAGGAATCCAAAGGAAAAGTAATCTCCACGACCAACGTCCCTCTCCTCAAGGAATCCAAAGGAAAAGTAATCTCCACGACCAACACCCCTCTCCTCAAGGAATCCATAGGAAAAGTAATCTCCACGACCAACGTCCCTCTCCTCAGGGAATCCATAGGAAAAGTAATCTCCACGACCAACGTCCCTCTCCTCAAGGAATCCAAAGGAAAAGTAATCTCCACGACCAACGTCCCTCTCCTCAGGGAATCCATAGGAAAAGTCATATCCACAACCAACACCTCGCTTCCCATGGAAAAGTCAACTTTGTGACAATGTGCAGCCTTTTGTAATTTACTTCAAATTAAGTGGATTTGATTAGAGTAGATGAAATGCCCTCCCATTGAAAATGGTGATAATGCTGACTCTAGTTGGAAAAGGTTTATGAAGGCATTATTAAGCTTTAGAAGTTGCAGTTTGTTTAAAGTGTGATCAGGTTTATTACTGTCAGTTTAATCTCTCTCTCTCTCTCTCTGTCTCTCTCTGTCTCTCTCATTCTCTCTCTCTACAGTTCAACAGACTCTTCTGGAGCCCCCCAATGCTGAGCCCCCTAGTGAGGAGAACACTGTCTAACATCCCCCTGCCCGGCCTCGTCCCCCAACCTACACACATACCTGCACACACACTCACACGAAGAGGGTGTGACGACACACACTTACATGCCCTCACCTTGGGGAATATCCCCCTCCACCTCATACACCTACACACACTAACCACTTTAGGAAGGTAGTCCCACCCCCCATCCCCGTTATACCTTGAGTTGTAGATAGATGGAGATCGGCAAACTGTCTGAAATGTAGAGTTCCACTGGCGGCCATGTTGACACCACCAAGTTCCATGTCATTCTAGAATCTCAATATCATTCTAGAGTCGGAATGGTATTGTGACATCACTACGGTTTGCCGACCTCTGTAGACCTACCCCTGCCAAACTGTGTACATATCATTTAATTTATTTTAACTGTTATAAACGCCACTAATATGCCTGTTTACAATTTGATTATGAAGGAGACAGTAGCCTGATCCTAGATCAGTTTGTATTTGACAATGATAGTCAGAGAATTTGCTATACTAAAGCACATACAGATCTGGGACCAGGCTTCCATCATGGTATTTCCTGAAAGATAGTATGGTATATAGTATAACCCACATCCCCCCCCCCCCCCCCACTCCATTCCCCCCCTTGTACGTACTGTATATCCCCCTCGTGATTTTCTACCATTTGAAAGCGTTTTGCAGTGGTTTCTTGCACAGGTTAATGTCTAGAAGCTGCATTTTTATCACCTGGTTGTCAGTCTGTTTGTGCTTTTTTGCCAACTCCTTGTCACTCATTGTAATGCCAGTCATATGTACGGCTTGACGATGATAGAAATGCAGTTGACAAAAGCACAACCAGATCTGGGAACCAGGCTAGCACTTTTAGTGTCAATTTTAGGATAATGATTTTTTTTTAATGAAGCGATGTTCATTTGAAGAACTCGATTACTTGCTAACTCCAGAGCTGCTGCTGCTTAAATGTTCATGATATGATAATGATGTTCATGATATGATTTGTGTTTGTTTTTAAGAAACAGAAGAGAACAAAGGCTCTGTTCCAATAGCCACACTAGCGTACTACTTAGGGAACAAACCTGTGTAATGGGTGTACATTGTAAGTAGTATGCTAGTATGAATATCAGTGTAGCCTTTTAAGTCTACTTGTGTGGAAAACGGGAATGTGATTAAGATACTAACTAGTCTTTATACGTTGTATATCTGTTTTGTCTTATTGAGATAATGCCAGTGCTAGAGAAAGTGAAGTAAATGTGAAATCGAAGCCTAGTTGAACTTAACGTCTTGATATTGAAGTAACGTAGCGGTTGCGTTCCAGTCTACATTGCAGGCGTTGCATTGCATCAACCAATGGTTGCGTGCCATGTCAGCGAGTGCGTAGTCGGGCATCAGATTGCTATATCAATCCGTGTTTAGCAGATATGGAACAGAATAAACAGATCTGGCATGCGTCTGCAATGTAGTCAGCATGGAACGCGCTCAGTGGTTCTATAGAGACTGGATATTTGTTTTGTAAGGCCATACATAGACTTCTGAAGTTCTTCAGATTGAGCTATTTGCTATATGAAATCATAGTTAGTTAATCTTAGGTCATTTGGGTAGTGTTTATACTAGGTGTTGCTTGTTGTTAGGAAAGGTTGGGGTCAATTACATTTCAATTCACTTTAGTTAATTCAAGAAGCGAATTCAAATTCCATGTCAAGAATTAAGAAAATCCTTCATAAAAAAATGGCGCATTTCAATTCATGAATTTGAATTTAAAATCACTCCTTTGAATTGATTGATTTGAAATGGAATTGGCCCCAACCCTGATTAGGAGACTAGTGGGTGGAAAGTGAAGCTTGTAAATTGCGGCGTGAGCATATTTCTGTGTTTTTACTATTTAATTGTTGTATGAGCGTATTCCTTGATATTACGGTGTATCCCAACGATCTACACACTCGTTCCTAAGTGTGTTTTTTATTCCAATGTTTTGCGTCTCTGCTCCCCCACTCTTTCTAAAGTAACGTTGTGTACTAGAGTGGCTTTTGTCTTAACTACTTAGCTCAACTTATCTAAATATTGTTTTAGATATAGCTTCCAAGTGACTTTTAGGGTGTGATTTGGGATGCACTCCCACTGGAACCTGCACCCTGTTCTGTTCGGCTCCCTTGTTGCCTTGGAAACGTAGCTCTAGAACCACTCCTTCTGTTCCAGCACTCTCCTTACCTGCGATTACTCTCCGCCTGTAACAACTGCACCAGGATCAGTTGTATTATCTTACTTATAATGGATAAGGTAAATATTTAGGTTGGAGGAACTGTTGTTAACCCTTTGATAAATATGGACAGAATATTCCATCCTTTGTCAATCGTTCTTATTCATTCTAATCGTTGACATCAAAGGACCGTAGTATTCCGGAATAGAACACTGAGAACAATAGAACTGTCCAAAAATTCCAATCTACAAAGGGTTAACTGTGAGTAACTGGAGAACCGTAGTTAACTCTCCTCACCGGTCATCCAGATGCAGGTGTGCATTGCTAACCTCTCCTATGGCACTGCTGTCATACTGATGGTGCTTCTCTCTATGCCTTATAACCTGCTCGCTCGTGCTGGGTCCCGCAATACTAAACACACAGAACTAGAACCAATAGAATGGAATGTTCAATGAATAGAATGAATAGAATTCAGATTCTATTAGTGCTTTTCTCAGTGTTCTACACATGAAACAATGGTGTGGGAACTACCAACCAAATTGCAGTGGTTTGAGGGCCTGTGTCCATTCTATAAATTATATTTCTATGACTAAGAAACATCTCCCGTGACAGCTGTGTTTACACACTAAAAAACCTGAATGTTAAACGGATGTTTACCGAATGTACTCTTTCTCTAAATCAGTTGCGATAGCTCGTAGCAAAAATGTTCATAAAAACCACCAAAGATGTACCATTGATGGATTTGAAGATTGGACGATATTGGATCTTGGTGTTGTGCTTTGGGTTGAATGTTTCACTCATTCACTGGTACTAAACAGAGTAGACGAAGACACCCCTTTAAAAATAAAAAGTAAAAAAATAAAGATAGCAGGTCAGGTAGTTTTGTGCTCCAACAAAAATGATGAAAACACATAAGTGAAGACCTTCGATTCCGGACAAATTGAATGCTTACAAGTGTCTTCCTACATGCTAGTAACAGCACATAATCACATAAAAATCACAAAATAAAAATTACATAAAAATTCCTCACAAATATTCACTTTTTTTAAACACGGATTCATACTGTTAGAGCTAAGAATCCCCCACCCCCTATCCTTACAGACAAAGCTCGGTAGAAATGAGACAATTTGAAGAGCACAGAGTTGTGAGTGAGACTTGTGTGGTACTA
The DNA here is from genome assembly GCF_020615455.1 of Coregonus clupeaformis. Taxonomy (NCBI): domain Eukaryota; kingdom Metazoa; phylum Chordata; class Actinopteri; order Salmoniformes; family Salmonidae; genus Coregonus; species Coregonus clupeaformis. Next base: position 1,503,124 of record NC_059230.1, read on the forward strand.
CGGTATACTATGGCGTACTATGGTTTGGAATGGTATTAAGGTGCCTCTTGGATGCAGTATGGGATGATTTGCCTGATTTGAAAATTAGAAGTGTTTAGAAGATGTAAAGATTGGTTTACAGTAGTATAAAAGTCTGAACTAGGAGCTGCTTCATGCCCAGTAGTAGCGGTCCTAAGGCTTTGAGGTTGACCTTTGTTTATATGGTTTACGGTAACAGGGCACTAAGGTTAGACATATCAGCAGTTGGATCTCCTTAAATCTTGGGTGCTCCTCTACTACACATGACGGTAACGGGCTATAACAGAACTGTACAGAAATAAAATGCATGTTTTTGGATACTTAGCTGTAGTCTTTGGAAGTTTTCCTCATTGGGTTATCATTGGGATGGCAGTCTGTATCATCTGCTCTTTTGCCAACTCCTTATGGCTTGAAAATGACAGCAATGGAGTTGGCAATAACAGATTTGGGACTGGAGTGTAGTTTGACCAGGAGTAGTGGTTGGTGAATGTGAGGCTATTTATACACTGCCAGTAACGTCTAGGATGAGAAAAATAAGGATTGGACTGTTATGTCATAAGAGAAACCAGGAAGGAAGTATTCATAAGAGACGATAACAGTTCCAATACAGTTCTATTCACAGCTGGCTATGTTCAAAAGTAGTTCACTAGTATCTAGGGAATATGGTGTTATTTCAGACACTTCAATTTGGTTTTGTGTGCAGATGTACTTCTTGAAGATACTTGGAATACACTGACATCAATGTCTCATCCTTCTTAATCCCATTCTAGAGTGAAGTCATCCAGTCGTTGCACTAGCGGTCACTCCAACCCAACTGACCAGTTAGAACACAGGGCTCTAATGACATCAATGTAAACTATGTATTCCGACTGTATTCACTTCAGATATGTACTAACAATATGGATTCTGCATGCACTGAATCCATGCCTGATTCACTAGTGCCTGTCAATTGAACTACACACATACCTATGCGTGCAAACACAGTCAACGAAGGGCCATAGATAATTCCTATTGAAGCTTTCTATACATCTATGTTTCACTGCATTGCCAGTGAGCGAGACAGCATTGTGGAACGACGACATTCATACGATCAATCAATGAAACCCAATAAAATTAGAAAAGAAACCCCAAGACTGTTTTTCTTTTTTGTATCAGTGCAATGTATGACGTTTTTATTTTGCGATGAGCCGTGAAAATCATATTTAGCTAAATTGGTTTAGATTCATTTTGATCGCCCACAGAAGTACCAATGCATAGTGCTTGAATATCTTAGACGACAGACACATGGTAAATGCTTAGTGTTAAGAGTAAATAAACATCACATTTACCACAGACTCATTCAACAAAGGTGCAGCAGTGTTGAACATTTAAGCATGACATAGGAAACAGTTACACCGTTAACCACCATAATACAGCAGAAAACATACATAAAGGTCAAAGGTTAGTTAGGCTTAACCAATCAGTGAAAGGCATGTCAAACATTAGGCTAATCTTATTCAACCTTCCTTAATTAACCTTAGGGCTACTCAACAACAAGAGTCTTTGTATTCATGTTAGGTCATTGCGTAGGTATAGGGTCAACCAATGCAAAAACATACATACCTCTTTCCACTTACACATATGGGTATTTGATTCTATTGCCATTCAAATGATGAGCATTAAATCATATTTATCTTTTTTCCATAGGTGATAAAAGGATGGTCAGTATTGCAGCTTATTGGCTTAAAGTCCACGAGGGCCCTATGAGTTGAGAGAACATCGCCATTGACTACCATTACCATCTTGTTAGGCCTTAGAGTAAAAACAACAGTAGAAATTGTCAACCTAATACAAAAGCACTACTGGGTAAAAGGTTAAAACACAAAACAAAGGATTTGGCATCAGCAGAGTAGAAGAAAATCGCAGAAAAGTCACATTGGGGTTTACACAGGCAGCCTAATTCTAAATATATTCTACTAATTCATCAGATCAGCTCTTTTGTCAATAACTGAGCAAAATATCAGAATTGGGCTGCCTGTGTAAACGCAGCCTATATGACCAATAACAGTGTGGATAAGTAAAAAATACACATTGAATAGAAAGGCAAAGATTATTATTATTTTTTTAAAGAAACTGCACAGACTTTCAATGGAACGTGTTGATAGGAACACATGATACACAAAGGTAAACCTCCAGTCAGGGCACATTAAAAGGGACGGACAGGAAGAGGGGACACATTATATTACAAGGTACCAGTTATTGCACAGCTGGATCAGGTTAAGTAGTAGTAGTGAGAGAGTGAGACAGCTTATTTAGGTTGTGTCCCAAATGTCACCTTACTCCCTACATAGTGTACAACTTTTGATCAGGGTAAATAGGGTACCATTTGGGACGCGTCCTTAATGATCAAGTTGATAACATGCTTACTCGAATGTGTTAGTTTAAAAAAAGTGCACTTGATATTTCATATTTCTACACATCGTCTATGAATTAAATTCAACATATTTATAATATTGGAAACTGTTGTCAATGGCAAGGTGTTTAATACTTTTGGTAGGTAGAAATATGTTAGTTCAATCTATTCATATTTACATATTCTATGTTAGACAAAATACGCACAAAATTCTATGGTGCTTTCTTTCTCTCAATACTTTTTCAACAATTTCATTACCCCATTTATTTTCTCTTATTTAAATACAAAAAAATTATGAAACTTTGACAACTGTGTACCTATTTTCTCAAGTAAAACTCTTCCTCGTTCTTTATGATAAAAACACTTGATGTGAAAAACTGATTCAGGAATACGAAGACGAACAAACAAGTGATTACATGTCTGTGTCCAGTTCTGTGTTGGGTACTGCATTCAGGTGTGTGTGTGTATCAGACGGTGGTGTGTGTGTACTGTATTAGACAATGGTGTGTAGGGGCGTGCCCCCGCTGTGTGAGGGTGATGACGTGTGTTCTGATGAAGAAGAGAGAGAGCCGCGTGATGAAGATGCTTCTCTCTCCAACTCCTCTACCTTCCTCTGTAACTCTGCTCTCAGGAACAACAACTCCTTCAGGTTCTGGTGCACCGGCATCTGATGGGGAGAGATGAATAGTTAGAAAGTTTCCTTCCTTCAACAAAACACACTACCACCCCCTCCACAACCCACCCCTACCTGTGGCCTCATACGGGGGTTCCATCGTACGTAGTAGCCGGTCCACAGCTCCAGGTGTCTGATGCTAGCTAGAGGGTACAAGACGTGGTGCTCATAGTCCACATAGAACGGGTTGGTGAAGTCCTCTGGTTGACTGTTGATATAGGACCATAGAGAGACTGTCTTAGTCTGGACTTCCTGTTGAGAAGAAGAACAACAACAACAACAAGAAGAGAGAGAAAGACAGGCACGAGTTAATCAACATTCCCCACAAAGCTTTACAGTAAGAGACCAGATGAGAACTTTAACTCATTGTGACTAGGTGACCCAGCCTCCCACCCCCGTCAGTAAAGAAATGGTCCGTACCTTGGCCACTCTCTCCTGTTCGCTGTTGTAGAGGAACGTACCAAACAGACAACTATAGAGGTGATCCAGAATGGTTATCAGGAACAACTCATTAAACTCAAACGCTGCAGGGAACTAGGAACAAATAAAGACACAGTGTAACTACACAATTACATGTGTGTGTGTCAGGGAAATCTCAACAAATGTGTGTGTGTGTCAGGGAAATCTCAACAGATGTGTGTGTGTGTCAGGGAAATCTCAACAGATGTGTGTGTGTGTCAGGGAAATCTCAACAGATGTGTGTGTGTGTCAGGGAAATCTCAACAGATGTGTGTGTGTGTCAGGGAAATCTCAACAGATGTGTGTGTGTGTGTGTGTCAGGGAAATCTCAACAGATGTGTGTGTGTGTCAGGGAAATCTCAACAGATGTGTGTGTGTGTGTGTGTGTGTGTGTGTGCGTGTGTGCGTGCGTGCGTGCGTGTGTGCGTGCGTGCGTGCGTGTGTGTGTGTGCGTGTAGCAGGTTGGCACTCACCTGTCTATTTATCTGCCAGACACAGTCTATAAACTGGATAAAGAGAGGCGATCTCTCTGAGTTGGCATGGTTATCATCCCCATGACCCACACGCTGAAAAACACAGGTTATTATACACAGGAACACACGCACACAAAGAGCCACAAAAAACACAGGAAACCATATAAACACACAGGTTATTATACACAGGAACACACGCACACAAAGAGCCACCTGTATAAAAAACAACAACACAGGAAACCATATAAACACACAATCCTCACCGCGGCAAACTTGTGTCCGAAGCTGATCCACTCCTTCTCCAGCAGCACCTGAGGAGACACAGCTCTCGTACTTTACAGAACCCGATGACAGAGACCAACCCTCCCTTCCCCCCAAGGCCGGTTTATACTTTGTCTAACGACATGTCTGTAGACAATTAGGATGCGACAAGTGTTGCTGGTCAAAACAACATGTAATTTAATGTCTGTAGATCGTTGCTGCGACTGTCGCAGACATATAAAAAAAGTTCAACTTTAACCCTGTCGCAGCGTCAGTTGTCATGGTTACCAGCAACAAAGCATTGCAAGGCAAGTTATAATGATCTTGTGATTTTTCTTCCTGTAATAATGAATAAATAATAATAATAATAATAATAATAATAATTGGTCATTTAGCAGACGCTCTTATCCAGAGCGACTTACAGGAGCAATTAGGGTTAAGTGCCTTGCTCAAGGGCACATCGACAGATTTTTCACCTAGTCGGCTCGGGGATTAGAACCAGCGACCTTTCGGTTACTGGCACAACGCTCTTAACCACTAAGCTACCTGCCGCTCTCAATAAAAAGTAGCTCAAGTTAAGACGTTGACAGCTAGGCTCTGGTCATTATTAGCTAGCTAAGAAACTAACCAAAACATTGTTTAGAAAGTTGCTTTTGGTTGCCTGGCTTGCTAGATTAAAATTGAATTTAGTTAGTAAAACAGTTTATTTGTGTTAAAATACAGCAGGTATGCTATTTGGACCACCAGGCTGTTGATGACGTTTGTGTGTTTAGACTTTTCATAATGACAAGGACAATGTTGATGTCGGACGACAATAGAATGTTCAAGCTGTCACTGCGACATCGGTCTACATACAGCCTTTACCCCTTCTCTTCCTCCATCCATCCCTCCATCAATCCATCCATCCATCCATCCATCCATCCTACCCACCTGGAATCCCCTCAGGGTGCGGTAGTGGCTGTCCAGCATCAGCATGGCCAGAGAGGTGAGCTGAGCCGTCCGGTCCCACCCATCACTACAGTGGACCATCACAGAGGTCTTCCCAGACTCCAGCCTGTCAGCTATACGCACCGCACCCGCCAGGAGCAGCTAGGGGGAGATTTAGTGACAGTGAGACAGATCTATGGTAGGGTAGACCACCTCCTTGTGTATACGTGTGTGTGTGCGCAAAATAGAGAGACAAACACAGAGACAGAGAGACACAGAGATAGAGTCCTCCTTACCCGTATATACTCTAGCCAGTGTGTCTGGTCGACTGCAGAGTGCCAGTGAGCCTCATCTATAGTAGGGTACACCACTTCTTTTAGTTTTCTCAGTGACTCTCTCATCACGTGGATGTTGGGGATCTCAAGGAAGTTGAGTTCTACATTTGGATAGAAACTCTCACTCTCATAACCACCATCCTTAGCCTGGGAGAGAGGGAGGGAGAGGGTGAGGGATGGCCGCAAGGAGGGAGGGGTGGAAGGGAAATAAGTAGAGCGTGAAAAAGGAGACGGTGAAAGCAGTTTACCATCAATTTGCGGTCACCTTAAAACACAGCGATGTAGCTACTTGATGTGACAACTATACCTTATTGTTGTCTGCCACGCTGCTCTGCCGGGCGTCGAAGATGGTGAGTTTGTGAGACTGAGCGTTGGCATCCATGATGGTCTGGAGGTATCGCTCGTCCTCCTTACAGCGCCGGTCAGAGGGGCCGACTAAAGGCTGACTGCTACGGACTATAGTGGCCTGGCTCTCCGGGTGGATCCATGATAACACCTAGAGCAGAGAGAGAGAGAGGCAGAGAGAGAGAGAGAGGGTGGGGTGAGTTAGCTTACCACTACAGACTATAGTGGTCTGGCTCTCCGGGTGGATCCATGATAACACCTAGAACAGAGAGAGAGAGAGAGAGAGAGGCAGAGAGAGAGAGAGAGAGAGAGAGGGTGGGGTGAGTTAGCTTACCACTACAGACTATAGTGGCCTGGCTCTCCGGGTGGATCCATGATAACACCTAGAGCAGAGAGAGAGGGTGGGGTGAGTTAGCTTACCACTACAGACTATAGTGGTCTGGCTCTCTCCGGGTGTCTATTCCTTTGAAACTTGTAAGTCTAATGTTCACTATTCATTTTTTGTTTATTATCTAGTTCACTTGCTTTGGCAATGTAAACATATGTTTCCCATGCCAATAAAGCCCATTGAATTGAATAGAGCGAGCGAGGTTAGTTAGCTAGCTTACTACTACGGACTATAGTGGCCTGGCTCTCCAGGTGGATCTAGCGGGGGTTTAAGTACCATCCTCACTGATTTAGCCTGGTAACTTTGGAGGTAACTTCCCCTGTAATTTTCCCAGAGAGAGAGAGAGAGATACGTACCGGTATACGGTGCCTAGCCCTAAAGGACACCACCCGTTTGAGGTCGTCGTCCTTGATGCTGCTGGGGATGACGACCAGGGCAGGGTAGGTGTCACACACCTCATAACTACTGTTCATCTTACTGATGGTCCAACTCTCGTTGGGGAGACCCTGGAGAGAGGAGGAATACAAGCACTGCTAAATGTAGTGAAGAACAGTTCATTTTTTCAGTTCATATAAGTTAGTCTTACATGAAACACTTCAAAGACTTCAAGAATCAATGCACATTAACCTCAAAAGGATTGTGGGAGAGAGGATGAATCAGAGTAAGGCTTTCTACACACCTGCTGAACTACCCCAGTATACAGAACTAGAGGGAGATGAGGGAGTAGGAGTGATAAACTATCTAGACACTTGCAAATCTTGCACATTTCACGGATATAAACCTTTTGGTCTTGAGTGAAACTACAACTTTGCCTTATCTAAGTGAACATGTCTATTATCTAACATTCAGTACATACAGTTGAAGTCAGAAGTTTACATACACCTTAGCCAAATACATTTAAACTCTGTTTTTCACAATTCCTGACATTTAATCCTAGTAAAAATTCCCTGTTTTAGGTCAGTTAGGATCACCACTTTATTTTAAGAATGTGAAATGTCTGAATAATAGTAGAGAGAATGATTTATTTCAGCTTTTATTTCTGTCATCACATTCCCAGTGGGTCAGAAGTTCACATACACTCAATTAGTATTTGGTAGCATTGCCTTTAAATTGTTTAACTTGGGTCAAACGTTTTGGGTAGTTTCCCACAATAAGTTGGGTGAATTTTGGCCCATTCCTCCTGACAGAGCTGGTGTAACTGAGTCAGGTTTGTAGGCCTCCTAGCTCGCACACGCTTTTTCAGTTCTGCCCACAAAATGTTCTATAGGATTGAGGTCAGGGCTTTGTGATGGCCACTCCAATACCTTGACTTTGTTGTCCTTAAGCCATTTTGCCACAACTTTGGAAGTATGCTTGGGGTCATTGTCCATTTTAAGACCCATTTACGACCAAGCTTTAACTTCCTGACTGATGTCTTGAGATGTTGCTTCAATATAACCACACAATTTCCCTTCCTCATGATGCCATCTATTTTGTGACATGCACAAGTCCTTCCTGCAGAAAAGCACCCCCACAGCATGATGCTGCCACCCCCGTGCTTCACGGTTGGGATGGTGTTCTTTGGCTTGCAAGTTTCCCCCTTTTTCCTCCAAACATAACGATGGTCATTATGGCCAAACAGTTCTATTTTTGTTTCATCAGACCAGAGGATATTTCTCAAAAAAGTACGATCTTTGTCCCCATGTGCAGTTGCAAACCGTAGTCTGGCTTTTTTATGGCGGATTTGGAGCAGTGGCTTCTTCCTTGCTGAGCGGCCTTTCAGGTTATGTCGATATAGGACTTGTTTTACTGTGGATATAGATACAGTGGGGAGAACTTTTTTTTTTTTTGCAGGTTTTCCTACTTACAAAGCATGTAGAGGTCTGTCATTTTTATCATAGGTACACTTCAACTGTGAGAGACAGAATCTAAAACAAAAATCCAGAAAATCACATTGTATGACTTTTAAGTAATTCATTTGCATTCTATTGCATGACATAAGTATTTGATACATCAGAAAAGCAGAACTTAATATTTGGTACAGAGACCTTTGTTTGCAATTACAGAGATCATACGTTTCCTGTAGATCTTGACCAGGTTTGCACACACTGCAGCAGGGATTTTGGCCCACTCCTCCATACAGACCTTCTCCAGATCCTTCAGGTTTAGGGGCTGTCGCTGGGCAATACGGACTTTCAGCTCCCTCCAAAGATTTTCTATTGGGTTCAGGTCTGGAGACTGGCTAGGCCACTCCAGGACCTTGAGATGCTTCTTACGGAGCCACTCCTTAGTTGCCCTGGCTGTGTGTTTCGGGTTGTTGTCATGCTGGTAGACTCAGCCACGACCCATCTTCAATGCTCTTACTGAGGGAAGGAGGTTGTTGGCCAAGATCTCACGATACATGGCCCCATCCATCTTCCCCTCAATACGGTGCAGTCGTCCTGTCCCCTTTGCAGAAAAGCATCCCCAAAGAATGATGTTTCCACCTCCATGCTTCACGGTTGGGATGGTGTTCTTGGGGTTGTACTCATCCTTCTTCTTCCTCCAAACACGGCGAGTGGAGTTTAGACCAAAAAGCTCTATTTTTGTCTCATCAGACCACATGACCTTCTCCCATTCCTCCTCTGGATCATCCAGATGGTCATTGGCAAACTTCAGAAGGGCCTGTACATGCGCTGGCTTGAGCAGGGGGACCTTGTGTGCGCTGCAGGATTTTAATCCATGACGGTGTAGTGTGTTACTAATGGTTTTCTTTGAGACTGTGGTCCCAGCTCTCTACAGGTCATTGACCAGGTCCTGCCGTGTAGTTCTGGGCTGATCCCTCACCTTCCTCATGATCATTGATGCCCCATGAGGTGAGATCTTGCATGGAGCCCCAGACCGAGGGTGATTGACCGTCATCTTGAACTTCTTCAATTTTCTAATAATTGCGCCAACAGTTGTTGCCTTCTCACCAAGCTGCTTGCCTATTGTCCTGTAGCCTATCCCAGCCTTGTGCAGGTCTACAATTTTATCCCCGATGTCCTTACACAGCTCTCTGGTCTTGGCCATTGTGGAGAGGTTGGAGTCTGTTTGATTGAGTGTGTGGACAGGTGTCTTTTATACAGGTACCGAGTTCAAACAGGTGCAGTTAATACAGGTAATGAGTGGAGAACAGGAGGGCTTCTTAAAGAAAAACTAACAGGTCTGTGAGAGCCGGAATTCTTACTGGTTGGTAGGTGATCAAATACTTATGTCATGCAATAAAATGCAAATTAATTACAGCCCCGAAACCTGAAGGATCTGGAGAAGGTCTGTATGGAGGAGTGGGCCAAAATCCCTGCTGCAGTGTGTGCAAACCTGGTCAAGACCTACAGGAAACGTATGTTCTCTGTAATTGCAAACAAAGGTTTCTGTACCAAATATTAAGTTCTGCTTTTCTGATGTATCAAATACTTATGTCATGCAATAGAATGCAAATGAATTACTTAAAAGTCATACAATGTGATTTTCTGGATTTTTGTTTTAGATTCCGTCTCTCACAGTTGAAGTGTACCTATGATAAAAATTACAGACCTCTACATGCTTTGTAAGTAGGAAAACCTGCAAATATCGGCAGTGTATCAAATACTTGTTCTCCCCACTGTACTTTTGTACCCGTTTCCTCCAGCATCTTCACAAGGTCCTTTGCTGTTGTTCTGGGATTGATTTGCACTTTTCGCACCAAAGTACGCTCATCTCTAAGAGACAGAACAAGTCTCCTTCCCGAGCGGTATGACGGATGCGTGGTCCCATGGTGTTTACACTTGCATACTATTGTTTGTACAGATGAACGTGGTACCTTCAGGCGTTTGGAAATTGCTCCCAAGGATGAACCAGACCATTTATTTTTCTGAGGTCTTGGCTGATTTCTTTTGATTTTCCCATGATGTCAAGCAAAGTGTTTGAAAAGAGTTTGAAGGTAATCCTTGAAATACATCCACAGGTACACCTCCAATTGACTCAAATGATGTCAATTAGCCTATCAGAAGCTTCTAAAGCCATGACATAATTTTCTGGAATTTTCCAAGCTGTTTAAAGGCACAGTTAACTTAGTGTATGTAAACTTCTGACCCACTGGAATTGTGATACAGTGAATTATAAGTTAAATTATCTGTCTGTAAACAATTGTTGGAAAAATTACTTGTGTCATGCACAAAGTAGATGTCCTAACCGACTTGCCAAAACTATAGTTTGTTAACAATACATTTGTGGAGTGGTTGAAAACGAGTTTAATGACTCCAACCTAAGTGTATGTAAACTTCCGACTTCAACTGTATTTACAATCCAAAGTTCTCATTTCCGTGGTTACCTGTCTCTTGTACTCAGCAATGGGGTCATACACCTTCCACCCATCCACAGGAAACTCCTCCTTATACAGGAAGGCAAACAGGGGCTGCAATGGGATAGGCCAGGGAGAGTGAGTGACAGGTCTCTCAACCAATCAACAAGCAAGGATTCTAAGACCCCACTCCATGTTATGATCCTCCCTCTTGAGTGATAGTTTTCCGAACAAACCAACATGCAAGGATTCTATATACATTCTAATTAAGAGCCTGCCCCATTTTGAGTGACACATCCCTGCACCTATTAGGCTGCTAGGAGAGTGATTGACATGTCTCACCAGGTCATTTGATAGGGGGAAGGTGTGTTTGGCTAGAACCTCCACTATCTCTGGTTGGCTGGCATCCTCCTTATAGGCAAACCTGGGACTACGCATGTCCTGATGGAGAGAGAGAGGGAGAGAGGTTTTATTACAAATTGATAACTGACAGGACAATTTGCACAATCCATAATATCCTTACATAAAACGTTATGTATACTGATGCTATACATTATGTATTTGAGTAGCAAGTGCAATGTAACTCTTTCACCCTATCTCCATACTCCTAGTGTTCTCTCCATGACTCTGAACACTGATGGTCTCTAGGGTTAGGGTGCCTGTGTTGACCTACCTTACAGACTATCTCCATGCCCCGTGTGTTCTCTCCATGACTCTGAACACTGATGGTCTCTAGACGGCTGATGGCTCCCAGGTTCACATCCATGATAAACGGAGTATCCTGGGAATCAGACAGAAATGGGAGGGGAATGGGATGGGGATTAGACGGAAATGGGATGGGGATTAGACGGAAATGGGACAGGAATGGTACGGGAATCAGACGGGAATAGGATGGGGAACTTTACATATAAAAATAAATAAAAAGTTGGGTAAACAAACAAGGGTCAAGCTTGAGATGTGTGTCTCTGTGTGTGTGTGTGTGTGTGTGTGTCTCTGTGTGTGTGTGTGTGTCTCTCTCTCTGTGTGTGTGTGTGTGTGTGTGTCTCTGTGTTTGTGTCTGTGTGTGTCTGTGTGTGTCTGTGCTCTTACCCTCTCCAGACTGATAAAGTATAGTTTATAGTTGGTGCTGGTGAGGGTTCCGGTCACCAAGCCCGTGAAGGGACAGATGTACATCACATCCTTGGCTGAGGGGACAAACAAACCAATAAAGAAACAACAGTGTTGAAACAGTGTTTAGTGGGAGAACAGGAAACAGTGTGATGTTGCTCTTCAAGTGAAACAAATTAGGAATGCAAGTCTAAAACATGTCAACAACTACAGCTGCTGTCGTACTAGGCTAAAGAAAAGAGAGAGAGGAAAACAGAAAAGGAGAGAAAACTGGAAAATAAGTCAAATGGAGACAAAGATCTGGACAGAGAGAGGGGGGGATGGATTCGAGAGCGAGAGCGAGACAGTAGTACTACTAACCCACAGCCTTGATGGTCTCTCCCGGTACCAGCGGAACCTCATCCATCTGGACCTGCTTGCTTCCGTCTCTTGGAGCCTAGAACATAGAACAATAGAACCACAATAAGGAACAGTCAGAACCATCTCAGAGATCTAGAACTCTTTAAACAGAACCTCTGGTCCTAAGCAGAACCATTTCTCACTGTCACTACACAGAGCTGCAAGCCGAAGCGCGGGGGAGGCACTGGGAGAGTGAAAAAAAGTGAAAGAGGGATCAGAGAGATAGGGAAAAGAAAGGGGGAGATTGACAGAGGTATAGACAAGGGAGAAGGGGCAGCATGAAAGAAGGAACAGACATAAGGCCCTATGTGGCTCAAGCGTGAATCGTGGGTTTGATTCCCGCTTGGGCCACCCACACGTAAAATGTCTGCACAGTCATGTAAGTCGCTTTGGATAAAATCTTATACTAAATGGCATATATTATAAGGGGCAGGAGAGAGGGATGGAAGAGAGAGACTTGCCAAAGCATTGGGGGGAAGCTCAGAGTCACTGTTGCCCTGGTAAATATGTCCCCCTTCCATAGAGTCCTTAACCAGGGAGAGGCATGGTAACCATGGAAGCAGAGAGGACAATAGGAAGAGTTAACTTGCAACTTTAACAGAATTATCTTGAGTGTGAAGGAGGAGAGAGAACTAGAGAGAATTAGAGAGAGAACTAGAGAGAACGTGAGAGAGAACGTGAGAGAGAACTAGAGAGAGAACGTGAGAGAGAACTAGAGAGAGAACGTGAGAGAGAACGTGAGAGAGAACTAGAGAGAAAGAGAGCGAGAATGCAGGAGAGGCAGAAGAGTTTGATAAAAAGCTAATGTCTCCTCTACAGAGACAGGAGATGAGGCGTGTGTGGGTGGCTGAGCTTTGTAGGGAAATTCAAAGTTAGAATCAGTAGAGTTCTAACAGGAAGTGAAGGGAGCAAAGCTACACAACATTGTAGACAGGACACAGTAACACCTTGAAGTCTGTAGACCGCAGTATCTGTAGCCTTGAAAGTAATAGATACACAGACAAAGTCAAAACAGCATGGCAGCTCCTACAAACTACTACACAGCCCATATAGAATTAGCTGAAAACTTCAGACATCCATAGAAAGAGTAGTAGGTCATCATGAAGAAAAAACGTTTTTCTACATAGCTCTGTACTCCACACACTCCTTGACAGGTTGTCAAGTAGTAAGATAGTCGATGAATATTAAAATGGGTTTTTGGCAGGTGGAAGCAGCAACAGTCTTTAAATCTTACCCTCAGAACAGGCCTCTTGGACACCTGTGGGTTACAGACAACAACCACACACACACACACACACACAGATAAGAGATAAGCCTAGTGGACGCTAACATCACCAGTAGGTAAAGCTGCAACAGGCGGCGAGAGAAGCATTGACACACTGAATACAAAAGCTATAAACCTCTAAACCTCAGACTGTAATACAATGCTTTAGACCAGGGTTTCCCAAACGTGGTTGGGAAACCCTGGTTAGAATGGACTGGAATGACTGGCATGACTGAGTCAGTTGATGTAGAAGGAGAAAGAGGACTGGCATGACTGAGTCAGTTGATGTAGAATAAGGAGGACTGGCATGACTGAGTCAGTTGCTGTAGAAGAAGGAGGACTGGCATGACTGAGTCAGTTGAAGTAGAAGAAGAAGAATGACTGGCATGACTGAGTCAGTTGATGTAGAAGAAGAAGGAGGACTGGCATGACTGAGTCAGTTGATGTAGAAGAAGGAGGACTGGCATGACTGAGTCAGTTGATGTAGAAGAAGAGAGCAAAAGACTACCCAAATCCCTCTCTACGCAGGTACATGATGTGTGTAAGCAAACACAGACACTGCTGCTGCTATGGTTAATTAACCTTACCCTTGGGAGATCTGTCCTCCTCCAAACCTGTCAGTCAGAAAACACAACTGTGTGATGAGTGTGTCTAAACCTGTTATTGTGTGTGCGCGCACGCATATGTGTCCCACCTTGCAGTCTCCGGATGCAGTGTCTGGGGGTACAGATGATATCTGGCTGGAGATGGTGGCTGCGATCAGCTGCTTACACCACTCTACATGAGAACCTGTAGGACTGGAGGAGGGATGGGAGGAGGAGGATGGGGGGGGGACATTGACAGAGACATGGGGGATATACAGAAAGTGAGGAGGAGGAAGAGAGAGAGAGCCATGAGGGGGAGGGGAAGAGACAGAGTTCAAAGGAGAGAGGGAACACAGATATGAAAACAGCGAAACAGACAGAGGAAGGGGGCCAGAGGGTTCAAGGGAGAGACAGAGGTTTACTATCAGCTGTAAATCATTAGGCTATTGGAGAGATACCATAGACATAGGCTAGACAGTCAGACACAGTAGTAGGTTGCGTCACAATAAATAAGCCTGTCTGCAACATTCTGGGCTAAAATAGGTCGCGGTTAGGCTGATTCCTGCTGGGCAAAGACACTGCTTTATAACTGAGGCGTGTTCACTTGGCACAGATCCCTACGCGCCCATCTGGCGCGCTCATTGCTGAAAGCCGAAATACACATGAGACACAGTAGGCTACTACAGATTAATGTAATGCTTTGTTTCACGGGACAATAATCGAATGCATGTTGCAGAACAATGTAACGCTTTGAAAATGAAAACGTTAAACTGTCGCTTTCTCAAAATTACACTAACAACAAGATATGTCATACAAGTCCCTAAATGCATGCAGGCAGGAAAGAGCAAGTCGATTTTCTACAACGATTTCCACGACACCGCCCAACAGCAAATGCACAAATAGCATAACATTGTAACAACATATGCCAAGCAATTGTCTAGCCTGCAGCCTACGAAAGAGATATTCGCTCTTCTATGCGCGACACTGCCCAGTGTAAATTATCCTAACACTGTAGCTAGTAACATTGTAACAGTTGTGTACCGATAACGAAATAACATATCACCTGTCCAATGTCTCCAAGCTATCCTGTTTCGATCCAGAGGTGGCAAGCGTCCGAGGCTTGTTGTTTCGATTCGCTACTCCCGGCTGCGCAGTGCTATCTCCACCGGCAACTCCTCCAAAAAACTGCTTGTCCATTTTCCCTCTCCACTCAACCCCGTTTCCTTCCCGTTAGATGATGGATCAAATCTGCTTCCTTTCCGATTGCCAACAGATCTGGGTCGCCGGCGACGTGTTTAAGAATGTGTTAGCTTCCCTTAGCTATTAGCTCACAGCACGAGACAGAATACGGCTGTTCGCTAGCTGCCAGGTCTGATTGTGTTAACTGATAAAGAAGGCTTGTGTGTTTATTTACTACTAGGACGCAGAAGTCGAGCGCTTGAACATACCCTCCCCACGCGAACCACTAAGATTACCCAAAATGCATTTGAGCTAGAGGCTCACATCCTCAACCAGTTTCAGCATCAAAAACCATTAGATTGAGGATGTATGAACTGTTGTAGGCCTACTTCCCATAAAATAGGTATGGTTATTACATTGTTAGTGCGCCTGCAAATGTAGGTCACAAGAGGTACATGTAACTGCCAAAATAAAGGAAACACTTGAGTAAATGAGGGATACAACGTATATTGAAAGCAGGTGGTTCCACACAGATGTGGTTCCTGAGTTAATTAAGCAATTAACATCCCATCATGCTTAGGGTCGTGCATAAAAATGCCCAGTTGCCAATTGTTTTGGCTACCATGGCTAGAAGAAGAGATCTCAGTGACTTTGAAAGAGGGGTCTCAAAGGAGCATAGGGGGTTTAAAGTGTGTGTCGGTCTCAGGCACCAGATCTCAACCCAATTGAGATTAGAAAAGCAGTCAGTAAATGGTGTGACCAGCATTTGCCTCATGCAGCGCGACACATCTCCTTCGCATAGAGTTGATCAGGCTGTTGATTGTGGCCTGTAGAATGTTGTCCCACTCCTATTCAATGGCTGTGCAAAGTTGCTGGATATTGGCGGGAACTGGAACACGCTGTCATACACGTCGATCCAGAGAATCCCAAACATGCTCAATGGGAAACATGTCTGGTGAGTATGCAGGCCATAAAAAAACTGGGACATTTTCAGCTTCCAGGAATTGTGTACATATCCTTCCGACATGGGGCCGTGCATTATCATGCTGAAACATGAGGTGATGGCGGCGGATGAATGGCATGACAATGGGCCTCTGGATCTCCTCTTATGGTAGAGAAATTAACATTGAATTATCTGGCAACAGCTCTGGTGGACATTCCTGCAGTCAGCATGCCAATTGCACACTCGCTTATAAACTTGAGAAATCTGTGGCATTGTGTTGTGTGACACAACTGCACATTTTAGTGGCCTTTTATTGTCACCCAGCACAAGGTGCAACTGTGTAATGATCATGCTGTTTAATCAGCTTCTTGATATGCCACACCTGTCAGGTGGATGGATGATCTTGGCAAAGGAGAAATACTCACTAGCAGGGGTGTAAACAAATGTGATTTTTTTTGGTTGTTGAAAAATAAGCTTTTTGTACATATGGAACATTTCTGGGATCTTTTATTTCAGCTTATGAAACATGGGACCAACACTTTACACAGTGCTGGAAAAAGTAACCAATTGTCATACTTGAGTTAAAGTAAAATATACTTTAATAGAAAATGACAAGTAAACGTGAAAGTCACCCAGTGAAATACTTCTTGAGTAAAAGTCTAAAAGTATTTGGTTTTAAATATTCTTATGTATCAAAAGTAAAACTATAAAAAAAATGCCAAGAGTGTGCAAAGCTGTCAAGGCAAAGGGTGGCTATTTGAAGAATCTCAAATCTCAAATATTTTGTTTTGTTTAACACTTTTTTTGATTACTACATGATTCCATATGTGTTATTTCATAGTTTTGATGTCTTCACTATTATTCGACAATGTAGAAAATAGTACAAATAAAGAAAAACCCTTGAATGAGTAGGTGTGTCCAAACTTTTGACTGGTAGAGTATATTCCAAGGAGACGAACTATAGCCTGCTGGTTAAATGTAGGGCTGAGATATGCTATGAAGGGACAAGGTCAGTTTAGGGCTGAGATATCCTATGAAGGGACAAGGTCAATTTAGCCCTGAGATATCCTATGAAGGGACAAGGTCTGAATATCCACATTTTGTTATGTTACAGCCTTATTCTAAAATGGATTACATTGTTTTTTCCCCTCATCAATCTACACAATACCCCATAATTACAAAAAAAACAAGTTATTAGAAATGGTTGCAATTGTATATAAAAAAAAAAACTGGAAATATCACATTTACATAAGTATTCAGACCTTTTACCCAGTACTTTGTTGAAGCACCTTTGGCAGCGATTACAGCCTCGAGTCTTCTTGGGTATGACGCTACAAGCTTGGCACACCTGTATTTGGGGAGTTTCTCCCATTCTTCTCTGCAGATCCTCTCAAGCTCGGTCATGTTGGATGGGCAGCGTCACTGCACAGCTATTTTCAGGTCTCTCCAGAGATGTTTGATCGGGTTCAAGTCCGGGCTCTGGCTGGGTGTTGTCTTGGCTGTGTGCTTAGGGTCGTTGTCCTGTTGGAAGGTGAACCTTCGCCCCAGTCTGAGGTCCTGAGTGCTCTGGAGCAGGTTTTCATCAAAGATCTCTGTACTTTGCACCGTTCACCTTTCCCTCGATCCTGACTAGTCTCCCAGTCCCTGCCGCTGAAAAACATCCCCACAGCATGATGCTGCCACCACCATGCTTCACCGTAGGGATAGTGCCAGGTTTCCTCCAGATGTGACGTTTGGCATTCAGGCCAAAGAGTTCAATCTTGGTTTCATCAGACCAGAGAATCTTGTTTCTCATGGTCTGAGAGTCCTTTAGGTGCCTTTTGGCAAACTCCAATTGAATTTACCACAGGTGGACTCCAATGAAGTTGTAGAAACATATCAATGGAAACAAGATGCACCTGAGTCTCTTAGCAAAGGGTCTGAATACTTATGTAAATAAGTTCTGTTTTTTATTTTTAATTGTGCTAAAATTTCAAAAGTTATTCTGTTTATATTTAGGGCTGAGATATCCTATGAAGGGACAAGGTCAGTTTAGGGCTGAGATATCCTATGAAGGGACAAGGTCAGTTTAGGGCTGAGATATCCTATGAAGGGACAAGGTCAGTTTAGGGCTGAGATATCCTATGAAGGGACAAGGTCTGAATATCCACAATCTTCACATGAGCAGACATTACATAAAGAGATTTTCCTCATTTCAAAATGACCTGAATAAATAAAGGACAATAAAGACACATTACGACCACAATAATATGAATGAAAGAAACAACCCAAATCAACATGTTTTTAAAAAGTGAGAAATCTTTAAATTAATTTAACCAGCATTATTTACACAACAACCAACAGTGGTGCACTCATACATGAGAGGAGCAGTACAGCCTGGATCCCACATCTGTATGTGTCGTCTTGCCAAAACTCCCATGTAGCCTGGGTGCCAGTATGTTTATGCTCGCCCTGACATGAACAGAGCAGACAAAGACTGGTAAGTAAGCCTTGTCCAAGCCAGACAGGCCCATAGCCTGTCTCCTGTTTCTGTAGCGTGAGGCAGCTTGATGTACAAGTACAGCACCTGAACAGTACGCCCCCTGAAACAGACTGGCACCCAGGCTAACTCCTATGGTCATGACTCATGAGGAGTTGGCAAGAAGGCACAAACTGATCTGGGACGCCAGGCTAGGGAAGTAAGTAGGCTATAATATGACAGAAATCCCTTTAGACTAGATATCCCTACGTTAAGGAAGACTACATGAAGAAAATAAACAAAATCACTAGCGACAGTTGGCACCCTATTCTCTAGTCAAAATAAGTGCACTATATTGGCAGTAATAGGGTGACATTTGGAACACAGTCCTTTATCAGTGCTCAATTCCTCTAGGGCTGGAATTCAGTCAAACTCGGCATGCTGATGTTTATGGCAGTGTCTTTGTTTACAAACTAATGTCCATGCATAGACTTCTCATTGTGGAAAATGGAAGCATCCATTTGTGATGTGTGGGATACTTCCTTGTGGTAGTAGTAAGTTATTACCGCTGTTCAGGGATTATATTTGACCTTAGGGGGTAAAAGAGCTACTGCATAAAATACCGCAATGAGTTTGATTGAAGGCAGAGGCTGCAGATCAGACTTTTCTGGACCCCTCTTCCCGACAGCTAAAAGGTCCCGATGCTTCTGCGCATGTACGGGATTCTCTACTTTCCGCACAGTCTCTACACACACGTAGAGAACCGCCCTTCACATTTTTAGTGTCAATCGTGAATTATAATTCTTCCAAGTTTTACGGATGAAACGTCCATGCAGCATCTGCATACCAACCATTTGATCTCAGTTTCATGGGGATAGGCATTTAGAGCATCATCATTACACTATGCTACTATATTATTCAGTGCTGTTATGTAGAATGCTATCATTGTGTTTTTGCAGACACCGATTCAGCTTTGATCTAACCTTATTAAAAGAGCACCATTCGCCAGAGTAGCCTGTTCCCTACGAGTAGAGCAGAGACTGTGTAAAGTAGAGAATCCCACACAATAGCAGAAGCTTCGGGACCTTTAGCTGTCCAGAAGAGGGGTCCAGAAAAGTTGGATCCTCAGCCACTCAATCGATTGAATCACGACCCTATTTACACAATCACAGGACTCAAAGGAACTGAATCAATTCCCGACTGAATCAAATCTCCCATAATTCATGATTCACTGTCCTCTGTTAGAAAAAATAAATCCTAAAATGCAACAAAAAAAAAAACTACATTAAATTCTAAACTCATTTATGTAACAAGAAATCCACAAATTATTAACCAACCATTCAAAGAAACAAATAACATTTGTCCTACTACTTTCCTTTTTATAAAACGTGTCAAATTTGACACTAAATAAAATAATATTTTACAACAATAACTTTAACAGTAAAATAAGTTTTGTTTGAGGTAATTACATCATAGTTACTGTACTTGTATAAAGAAAACAAAATAGATTTGTCTTTCAATCTTTTGCCTAAAAACACAACCAACAAACCAAAAATGATTTTGCTTTGTTGATCATTTTTCTCTCAGCTTCGTTTGAAACCTTTTCACCTCATTGAGGCCGAAGTCTTCCGAAGTGACGCATTCTGGGGTGGCATTAGGGAGCGAAAAGGGAGTACCTGAAAGGTTTAAATAACAAGAGCCCTCAGTTTTAGCCCATCATCATCATCACCATCTTTCAATAGATGTTGTTCAGCTACAAGCCCTCTAAGTTCTCTCTGTATGGTCTTTCCATATCCAGTGGTGACTGTTTTCAACAAGCGTTATCCTACCCAGAAGGACCATACATACATACATACTGTATCAACCAACAGGATCCTTTGTTCCCTCTGACACAACCAATCGGAATCCATCATTCCCCTGCCACAACCAATTGGGTGCTTCCTTTCTTCTACCATAACCAATCAGGTGC
This sequence comes from Coregonus clupeaformis, assembly GCF_020615455.1. Taxonomy (NCBI): domain Eukaryota; kingdom Metazoa; phylum Chordata; class Actinopteri; order Salmoniformes; family Salmonidae; genus Coregonus; species Coregonus clupeaformis. The sequence continues at coordinate 1,523,577 of NC_059230.1, forward strand.
TATCTTTCCCTTTACCCCTCGCCACAGATGCCGACCACAGAGGAACAAAGACAGTTATAGTTTGGGTACATACAAAACGTCCACCTGAGGTTGAACTTCAGACGGTCAAAGGCACAGAACTGGACCCGACCAGCGTTCTCCAGAACATTGGATCTGCCCTGTAAAGATTAACTAAACGATTCCGGACTTTTCCCACCAATCTGATCTGAAACTCTTATTCTGAGAATACTTTGTACACCTTATCGTGGTCCCTTGAAACGTTCTTAACAATTCTGGACTTCCACCGATCTGATCCCACCTCTGGTCATTGCTCGTCAAAATAACTTCTCCTGTCCACAGCTTTTCTTTGTGTCAGTACAATGGATTATTTCTGAGACTACTCTGTGGGAGTCCAAAACCATTTTGCTACGTGGACTGGGATCAAGTGGGTCGATGGCAAATGTTTCCGTTTATGCCAAGAGGAGTTTGACCGTTTTTTAAGGTGACAGGTTCTAAAAGGTTCTGAAGTTTGAAGTTGGCAAAATGAGAGTTGGGTTGAGGCAGAACCAGGGGACTGGGATCACTGGTCACTATTATTGGACTGACTGAGTGGACCTAGCCTGGTGCCAAAACGGTTTGTGCTGTCTTACCAACTCCTAAGGTCATTGTAATGCATGACAAAGACCATATGAGTCACTTTAATAATGTTTACATACTGCTTTACTCATTTCATATGTATATACTGTATTCTATTCTACTGTATTTTAGTAAATACCACTCCAACATTGTTCATCCTAATATTTCAATATTTCTTAATTCCATTATTTTTACTTTTAGATTTGTGTGTATTGTTGTGAATTGTTAGATGCTACTGCACTGTTGGTGCTAGGAACACAAGCATTTCTCTACACCCGCAATAACATCTGCTAAACATGTGTACACGACCAATAAAATGTGATTTGATTCGGCAAGACAGTACAAATCAGATCTGGGACAGGGCTAGATCAGACCACGATAAGATACCTCACAGAACCTCTCATAGGAACCAATACAACTGACCGTGTGTCCCGTCTCTCCATAGACCTTCTACAGTACAATAGAGGGATACTTGGGCCCTCCTGTAGCTCAGTTGGTAGAGCATGGCGCTTGCAACGCAAGGGTTGTGGGTTCGATTCCCACGGGGGGGGGGCAGTATGAAAAATTTATGCACTCACTAACTGTAAGTCGCTCTGGATAAGAGCGTCTGCTAAATGACTAAAATGTAAATGTAATACTTGGTCTACTGAACATCAGACTGGAGTACAATCAACCCCTGATAAATGCTACAATTTGGGGCTGTTATGAACAGAATTTAAAATAACTGATTTATAGGATTTCTGTGGTTATGAATGCATGCAGTAAACTGGAAGATGCAGATATTCAGAGCACTTATAAAATAATGTATGTGAGTTGGGACTGGGGAACTGCAGTGGACTCGGTTTGCACTTACCCAACTGCGCACTTATCAAGAGTCGACTGTAGTTACTCAAGCTTCCTGTCCAAACTTAACTGAATGACTGGACTGGTATTGCCTATGTTGGGACATAGGTACAGGTACACAATGACTGAAGGGAAACCATCACATACACTTCCTAGTCACATGTTCATTCCTCTCTCCATCTTTTCAGTCTTTGTCATAACAGTGCCCTTTTCTGGTCATGGAGAGGAGCACAGTGTATTCAGCCCAAGAGGATCAGGGGCTACGATCCCATTCTCTACCCTTCTGCCGAAGTGTGCGCTCATACACGCCCCCATCATGGATTTAACAGGAAGGGACTGGTGTGAGGAATATGGTGGAAACTCCATCCAGCCATGCTTGCACCAAATACAATGCATAAGCATGATGGGGCGTGACTGAATGCACACATCTTGGTAAAGGGTAGAGAATTGGAATGCAGCCGGTGAGTTTTAACCCTTTACACTCAACCTTTAGTATTGTTTATCTACAAACATTTTGTTTTATTTCGTATTAAGGCTTCTCTGTTTTTGTGAGAGAGAAAAAACTAACATTCTATAAAAGTTGTGAAAAGGCTGTACTGTGACATGTTGCATAATCACCATGGTTACGTCTATTCCATGTTATTTATTGACTACATTATGACTTACTAACGCTATGTACAAAAAACGACTGCCTGTATCTGTGTAAGGGTCAAATCCATTTCAATTTCAGGAAGTGAATTTTTAGGAAGTGAATTGAAATTCTGAAATCCTGCAGAACTGAAAAATCCTCATTGGGAAAAAATATGTCACTTTTCAACTCTCAAATTTGAAACTTCAATTAATCTCCTATGATTCATTAACTTAACTGACATGTAATCAACCCCAACCCTGGAGAATGCACATACACACGTGTGTTGTATATGTCAGACTGTGTGATGACCCCACTCAGAAGGGGGTGTGCAAGTGTGTGATGTGCTGCGTGGGAGAGGCCGCGTTGGGGGTGGAGCTATTTGATAGGTGGGAGGAGTTAGGGGAGGAGTCAGAGAGCTGCAGTTCCTCTAGTTTCTTCAGGTATTCATCTCTCAGGGCTAACAGCTCTATGTAACGCTGCTCCACTGGACTCTGCTGCTGTAGGGTAGAGTAGGATATAGTAGAGTAGGATAGTGTAGAGTAGGATACAGTCAGATAGTGTAGAATATAAATAACAACCACCACCACCAGGGGGAGGCAGAGAGAGGGATGAGACCAGGGAAGGGGGAAAGGGAGAGGAAGCGAAGGGGTGAGAGGATGGGGAGCAGGACAAGGAGGGGAGAGAGGGGAAAAAAAATAATACTGTTAATTATATGCAAACAACGCAAACAGATAAGCATATAAACAATCACAAAGAGGTATAGAGGCACAAGAGACACACAGTGAAAACATGAATATTCATTATCGATGTCTAGAGTGTTTTAAATGGGAGCAGCAAGCTGGTCTGATGCCAACACACAATACTGTTTGTTTATTAGGATCCCCAGTAGCTTTTTCCAAAGCAGCAGCTATTCTTCCTGGGGTCCACAAAAAACACACAAGTAACCAAACACTGATAGACAAGGACTGTCACACAAATTAAAAATAGAACGATATACAAACAATACAACAAATATAAAAATAATACAACCAATAAAATTATGTTGCATGAGATGTTTAATCTTTTTTTTTTTTAAGGAAATGTTGCTGTTTGCTTGAGTAATTGGAGATGGAAGGGAGTTCCATGCGATCACGGCTCTGTATAATACTGTGTGTTGCCGTGAATTTGTTTTGGACTTGGGGATTGTGAAGAGATCCCTGGTGGCATGTCTTGTGGGGTATGGATGAATGTCTGAGCTGAATGTTATTTGATTATGCAGACAATCTGGAATTGTCATTATAGTAATGCTTCTCATAACTAGAAGAGAAGCAGTTAATCTCTCATAAACCCTCAACCAGGAAAGACTATCATGCATGTTGTTGATAGTTCTGTATGTGCAGTTAAGGCCAAGGCGTGCTGCTTTGTTTTGAGCCAGCTGCAGCTTTGCTAGGTCTTTCTTTGCTGCTTTGTTTTGAGCCAGCTGCAGCTTTGCTAGGTCTTTCTTTGCTGCTTTGTTTTGAGCCAGCTGCAGCTTTGCTAGGTCTTTCTTTGCTGCTTTGTTTTGAGCCAGCTGCAGCTTTGCTAGGTCTTTCTTTGCTGCTTTGTTTTGAGCCAGCTGCAGCTTTGCTAGGTCTTTCTTTGCTGCTTTGTTTTGAGCCAGCTGCAGCTTTGCTAGGTCTTTCTTTGCTGCACTTGACCCTATTACCGGACAATAATGAAGATGGGACAAGACCAGAGCCTGAACAAGTAGTACAGTTGATGTGTCAAAAACACAGACCATCTTTTAAAAACAGACATACCATGATAACGGACCATCCAATGTTACTCCTAGGAGTTCAGCTTCCTCAACTCTCTCAATCGTCACACCCTTTTAAACTCCAGAGAATGGTTTGAACCAAATACAATTTATTTTAGTTTTAGATGCATTTAAGACCAGTTTATTATTACAATCACCCATTCTGATACTGACTAACTCCTTATTTAGAATTTCAGTGAGTTCACTGGCTTTGGGTGCTGACCAGGATTTCCGTTAGCTGTCAATTACCGGCTTTTAGCCAATAAAAAGAAAAAAAGAAAAGCAGATAAAACTGTTGCTGGCCAAAATGACCGGGAGTTTAAAAAAAAGAAACACTTTATTCATTGATGGAAATACCAGTCGACTGAAATACATTTTACCGTCATGCTTGTTGGTCTATAGGTTAATTTGCATAATTTAGTGGAATTAAATTGGCCCGCGTGTATTTTTGTTAGTCATCATGTATCTTATTTATCCAACACAACTATCACACGCGCACAGCATACAGAGCCTATTTTGAGCGTGATTTCTCCCGCTGCTTCTCAACCTGAGCTGCTGGAGTAAAACGTGCTTTTATAAGCTCATTCGTTGTGCAACAATTCTAAAACGCAATCACGTGTTAAAAACAGTTTTAGTGCACGATTAAAAAGAGCTACTATTTTTATTTCTCAACTGGAACGCGCCCCCCATTCACCACTCAAGTGCAGGCAACAGGTTATCAGCGAGTCACCCACCACGTAACAATGTGCGCAGGAGGCAGTATGCATTTTGAAAAACACACTTAAATAGTTTGAAACCGGAAAATTTCATATTCATATTATGAGGCATGTCTTGCCTTGATTTAAAGTAGCCTATAGGCGAAATCCGACCATGGAAACGTGGAGGCAATTATTTTATGAAGACTCCATAGGCTGCGCGTGAGTTTCAAGTTTGGGGAAGCTTACAATTTATCCTACTATTTCAATATCACTTACAATTTATCCTACAGTTTCAATAACAACGTTTCCATTTCTCAAAATCATTGTCATGTGGTTAATCATAGAAATCTGAATTAAAATGATAAAAATCCAAAAAAGTTAAAAGTCAACTAATGCGAGATCGCCAGCATCTGCCATATGGACACATTGATACAGCGTGATCCATTGGCGGCTTAAGAAAGGAGCGCATGGAACTAACTCACAGCCTATAGGCAGCAAGCAGTAGGCCTATAACTTCCATTGCTCTTTCACAACGATGATTGGGGATTATCGAGAGGGGGAGATTGTTGGAAAGATTTTTCAAATGGCTCACTGTGAGGAACTAGAGTTTTAATATAATATCATTCTCAACGGATGTAAAAAACTTTCCTTCATTTCCACGCAGCAGGCCAGGTACTTCTGTGTGTGCTCAGGTGCGCGTGTTCCCTCTATCATCAGGACAGAGAAACCAGACATGCTCATTGCTCACATTGAGCACTCCAACCAAAAGACAATGAAAACATTTACAAATCTCTGATGGTTATGAAATAACCCAAAACTTGTTTCACACAAGTGTAACAGGTTTTGAACTCTGAAAACAACGTTTCCACTCCGAGAATGAGAACACTAAATGACTATTACATGCATTAACAGAAATGTATGTAACCAAATGACAGGGATTAACAGTACATTTACTACAGCTGACATACAGTGCATTCGGAAAGTATTCAGAGCCCTCGACTTTTTCTAAATGTTATGTTACAGCCTTATTCTAATTTTTATTTTATTTTTATCCTCATCAATCCACACAGTACCCCGTAATGACAAAGCGAATACAGGTTTACATTTTTTTGCAAATGTATTACAAATAAAAAACATACTATATTTACATAAGTATTCAGACCCTTTGCTATGAGACTCGAAATTGAGCTCAGGTGCATCTTGTTTCCATTGATCATCCTTGATATGTTTCTACAACTTGATTGGAGTCCACCTGTGGTAAATTCAATTGATTGGAAATTTTTTGGAAAGGCATACACCTGTCTATATAAGGTTCCACAGTTGACAGTGCATGTCAGAGCAAAAACCAAGCCATGAGGTCGAAGGAATTGTCCCTAGAGATCCGGGACATGATTGTGTCGAGGCACAGATCTGGGGAACGGTACCAAAACATTGCTGCAGCATTGAAGGTCCCCAAGAACACAGTGGCCTCCATCATTCTTAAATGGAAGAAGTTTGGAACCACCGAGACTCTTCCTAGAGCTGGCCGCCCGGCTAAATTGAGCAATCGGGGAGAAGGTCCTAGGTCAGGGAGGTGACCAAGAACCTGATGGTCACTGACAGAGCACCAGAGTTCCTTTGTGGAGATGGGAGAACCTTCCAGAAGGATAACCATCTCTGCAGCACTCCAACAATCAGGCCTTTATGGTAGAGTGGCCAGATGGAAGCCACTCCTCAGTAAAAGGCACATGACAGCCCTTATGGAGTTTGCCAAAAGGCACCTAAAGACTCTCAGACCTTGAGAAACAAGATTCTCTGGTCTGATGAAACCAAGACTGAACTCTTTGGCCTGAATGCCAAGCGTCACGTCTGGAGGAAACTGTCACCATCCCCACGGTGAAGCATCGTGGTGGCTGCATCATGCTGTGGGGATGTTTTTCAGCGGCAGGGACTGGGAGACTAGTCAGGATCAAGGGAAAGATGAACGGAGCAAAGTACAGAGATATCCTTGATGAAGTCCTGAGCGCTCTGGAGCAGGTTCTCAGACTGAGGCAAAGGTTCACCTAACAGGACAACGACCCTAGGCACACAGCCAAGACAACGCAGGAGTGGCTTCGGGACAAGTCTCAATGTCCTTGAGTGGCCCGGCCAGAGCCCGGACTTGAACTCGATCGAACATCTCTGGAGACCTGAAAATAGCTGTGCAGTGACGCTCCCCATCCAACCTGACAGAGCTTGAGAGGATCTGCAGAGAAGAATGGGAGAAACTCCCCAAATACAGGTGTGCCAAGCTTGTAGCGTCATACCCCAGAAGACTAGAGGTTGTAATCGCTGCCAAAGGTGCTTCAACAAAGTACTGAGTAAAGGGTCTGAATACTTATGTAAATGTGATACGTTTTTTATTTTGAATACATTCGATAACATTTCTAAAAACCTGTTTTTGCTTTGGCATTATGGGGTATTGTGTGTAGAGTGATGAGGAAAACAACTATTTAATCCATTTAAGAATAAAGCTGTAACGTAACAAAATGTGGAAAAAGTCAAGGGGTCTGAATACTTGTCATGCTAGCTTTGTGTAAGACCAGTGGCAAATCACTTCTAAAAATAGAGAAGAGTAACAGACCAAGGCAACTGCCCTGAGGGACACCGCACGGTACATATCTGATGTTATACAAGGGGTGGGGTCTAATCCTGAATGCTGATTGGTTAAAACCGCATTCCAGCCGGTGTCTATTCCACAAGTTACCACCGGCTAAATCTATGACGGTAAAATGCCTATTTACTCTGTTCCATCTGACTGCGCAATCCACTGTCTCATCAGCCCAGCCAGGCAATTTATAAACTTGATCTCCACTATAAAAAGCATCTAGACATTATCTCACCTATCTGATGCTAGAGAAGCTTCCATTGAAGAACACTATTAGCTAAAGAGTTCTATTGGATAAATAACTCTCCAACCATGTGATGGCAGGTGATTTAAAGCCATAGCAACAACAGCAATGTATGATCAATTACATCAAAGGCTGCACTGAAATCTAACAATACAGCTCCAACTATTATTATCAATTTATTTTAACCAATCATCAGTTATGAGTCAGTGCAGTAAAAGTTGAGTGCCGTTCTCTATATGCATGCTGAAAGTCAGTAGTTAACTTGTTCTCTGAAAAATAGCATTGTATTTGATCAAACACTTCTCTCCATCAATTTACTAAGAACAGGCAGTAAACTGATTGGGCGGCTGTTAGAGCAAACAAAGGGCGCTTTACTATGTTTAGGCAGTGGAATTACTTTAGCTTCCTTCCACGCATGTGGACACACACACACACTCACTCACTCACTCCTTTAGGCTTTGGTTAATGTCTCTCTCTGTGTTTGTGTGATTATGACAGGGAAATAGGATTTTCTGCTCCAGTGACTCAAACCCTGTTGACTGTTTGGGCTGCAGGGGTGTGTGTGTGTATGTGTGTGTGTGTGTAAGAACAGGCAGCAGACAGACACACACTCCCCAACACCCACTCAGACCCCAACACTGCGAGTCATACAGGATGCCACGGCAATACTGCAGCCAAACCAAAATATCCCCAGAGGCAATCCTTCACAATCAGACTGATCACAAGCAATGTTCCCTCTAAGCTGCAGGCGTGCATGCAGCTCCTCGGGACTGCCGCACAGAAGAAATATCAGCCCGCGCAGAGAAGCACGAGATTGAACTTCACTCAACTTTCTAGTTTTCCCCGTTAGTTAACACCAGTGGTTGACTTGGGACGGAGCTGTCCGGCTCTTCAGATTTTGGGGGAATTGCGTATTGGCTCATCTATAAAAACAAAGTAACCTATCGCTGTCCCAGATTAACACACCGAGGCAAAAAAGGCTGATCAAAGCGGAATGAAGACGGGATCTTCATTGAATAGCAATGGAGAGGGGGCATTCATTTCCTGATTCTGCTTTGTTCAAATGTATTTGCCGCTAGTCTGTGAATCTGTGAGTGACAGTAGGCTGTTCCAGATCGCGCAGATTGAAAATGTACCAGCCTGAATGACATGATACGCTGTTCCATGTTGTCAAATGAGGGTTTGCAATTCATGAGAAGTCATGGAAATTAGTTTCATAATTGTTGTTAATGTAATTCATGAAAGCATACTTTTTAAATATGATCAACCAATAAAAAAAAAACATTATCAGCCATTATCGGAATGACCCTTCAGTGCATGTCTGTGGTGCTGCATGTGTGCCAGTGCCAGTTGGCCGTTGCCTGAGGAGAGAGAGTGCGACATTTCAGCAGCAGGTATAAAATAATGACAACCAGACTAACTAGATCACCAATTCAAAACATAACTGCTACAAGTTAACTCGCTAGTTAACGATAGATAACTAAGCATCAACTTTCGTTGTCACCTTTCCACCTTGTCACTGTAGAGCCTAAATAAATCTGCACCACTGGAAAGCTGGGATTCCCCTCTATTAAACAGTAGCCATGTAATTGCAACAACGTAAAAAATATTCTAAGAACAGAATAACTGACAAAGAACTGGCTGTGCATAGATCTCCCCTGAAACATGGATACAGAAGAGGGGGGTATACAGAAGATAGCCCTATTTGGTCAAACACCAAGTCCATATTATGGCAAGAACATCTCAAATAAGCAAAGAGAAACGACAGTCCATCATTACTTTAAGACATGAAGGTCCGTCAATACGGAACATTTCAAGAACTTTTGAACGTTTCTTCAAGTGCAGTCGCAAAAACCATCAAGCGCTATGATGAAACTGGCTCTCATGAGGACCGCCACAGGAATGGAAGACCCAGAGTTACCTCTGCTGCAGAGGATAAGTTCATTAGAGTTACCAGCCTTAGAAATTGCAGCCCAAATAAATGCTTCACAGTTCAAGTCACAGACACATCTCAACATCAACTGTTCAGAGGAGACTGTGAATCAGGCCTTCATGGTCGAATTTTGCTGCAAAGAAACCACTACTAAAGGCCACCAATAAGAAGAAGAGACTTTGGGCCAAGAAACACGAGCAATGGACATTAGACCGGTGGAAATTTGTCATTTGGTCTGGTTTCAACCGCCATATCTTTGTGAGACGCGGTGTGGGTGAACGGATGATCTCTGCATGTGTATTTCCCACCGTAAAGCATGGAGGAGGAGGTGTTCTGGTGTGGGGGTGCTTTGCTGGTGACACGATCTGTGATTTATTTAGAATTCAAGGCACACTTAACCAGCATGGCTACCACAGCATTCTGCAGCGATACGCCATCCCATCTGGTTTGGGCTTAGTGGGACTATCATTTGTTTGTCAACAGGACAATGACCCAACACACCTTCAGGCTGAAGGAGAGTGATGGAGTGCTGCATCAGATGACCTGGCCTCCACAATCCCCTGACCTCAACCAAATTGAGATGGTTTGGGATGAGTCGAACCGGAGAGTAAAGGAAAATCATGAAGTCCTTCAAGACTGTTGGAAAAGCATTCCAGGTGAAGCTGGTTGAGAGAATGCCAAGAGTGTGCAAAGCTGTCATCAAGGTGTCGTGACGTGATTTACATTAATCTGATGACTGTTATTTATCGAATCAACTAACTTTGTTTAATTGTCACTTGATTAAATGAATAATGTAACAATTAACTGATTAGGATTTTGGGCCACCACGGAAGAAGTTGTTTAACGAGTTCCCGTCTCCCGAATTAAACCCATAGAAGATATATATATACAGTGAGGGAAAAAACTATTTGATCCCCTGCTGATTTTGTACGTTTGCCCACTGACAAAGAAATGATCAGTCTGTAAATTTTAATGGTAGGTTTATTTGAACAGTGTGAGACCGAATAACAACATAAAAATCCAGAAAAAACGCATGTCAAAAATTTTATAAATTGATTTGCATTTTAATGAGGGAAATAAGTATTTGACCCCTCTGCAAAACATGACTTAGTACTTGGTGGCGAAACCCTTGTTGGCAATCACAGAGGTCAGACGTTTCTTGTAGTTGGCCACCAGGTTTGCACACATCTCAAGAGGGATTTTGTTCCACTCCTCTTTGCAGATCTTCTCCAAGTCAGTAATGTTTCGAGGCTGATGTTTGGCAACTCTAACCTTCAGCTCCCTCCACAGATTTTGTATGGGATTAAGGTCTGGAGACTGGCTAGGCCACAAACAGATTTGACGGTACATGGCCCCGTCCATCATCCCTTTGATGCGGTGAAGTTGTCCTGTCCCCTTAGCAGAAAAACACCCCCAAAGCATAATGTTTCCACCTCCATGTTTGACGGTGGGGATGGTGTTCTTGGGGTCATAGGCAGCATTCCTCCTCCTCCAAACACGGCGAGTTGAGTTGATGCCAAAGAGCTCCATTTTAGTCTCATCTGACCACAACACTTTCACCCAGTTCTCCTCTGAATCATTCAGATGTTCATTGACAAACTTCAGACGGCCAGATGTGCTTTCTTGAGCAGGGGGACCTTGCGGGCGCTGCAGGATTTCAGTCCTTCACGGCGTAGTGTGTTACCAATTGTTTTCTTGGTGACTATGGTCCCAGCTGCCTTGAGATCATTGACAAGATCCTCCCGTGTAGTTCTGGGCTGATTCCTCACCGTTCTCATGATCATTGCAACTCCACGAGGTGAGATCTTGCGTGGAGCCCCAGACCGAGGTAGACTGACAGTTATTTTGAGTTTCTTCCATTTGCGAATAATCGCACCAACTGTTGTCACCTACTCACCAAGCTGCTTGGTGATGGTCTTGTAGCCCATTCCAGCCTTGTGTAGGTCTACAATCTTGACCCTGACATCCTTGGAGAGCTCTTTGGTCTTGGCCATGGTGGAGAGTTTGGAATCTGATTGATTGATTGCTTCTGTGGACAGGTGTCTTTTATACAGGTAACAAATTGAGATTAGGAGCACTCCCTTTAAGAGTGCGCTCCTAATCTCAGCTCCTTACCTGTATAAAAGACACCTGGGAGCCAGAAATCTTTCTGATTGAGACGGGGTCAAATACTTATTTCCCTCATTAAAATGCAAATCAATTTATAACATTTTTGACATGCGTTTTTCTGGATTATTTTGTTATTCTGTCTCTCACTGTTCAAATAAACCTACCATTAAAATTATAGACTGATCATTTCTTTGTCAGTGGGCAAACGTACAAAATCAGCAGGGGATCAAATACTTTTTCCCCTCACTGTATTTCTCTCAATAACAGTCACAAAACGAATCATTACCTCAGTCTCATTCTGAACGTCGCATAATCTTGGAACCTGCAGGAACCCTAACCTTATTGACGAATCAGCAATACACAAATTGCCTCAATTATTTATTTACAGTGAGGGGAAAAAGTATTTGATCCCCTGCTGATTTTGTACGTTTGCCCACTGACAAATAAATGATCAGTCTATAATTTTAATGGTAGGTTTATTTGAACAGTGAGAGACAGAATCCAGAAAAACGCATGTCAAAAATGTTATAAATTGATTTGCATTTTAATTAGGGAAATAAGTATTTGACCCCCTCTCAATCAGAAAGATTTCTGGCTCCCAGGTGTCTTTTATACAGGTAACGAGCTGAGATTAGGAGCACACTCTTAAAGGGAGTGCTCCTAATCTCAGCTTGTTACCTGTATAAAAGACACCTGTCCACAGAAGCAATCAATCAGATTCCAAACTCTCCACCATGGCCAAGACCAAAGAGCTCTCCAAGGATGTCAGGGACAAGATTGTAGACCTACACAAGGCTGGAATGGGCTACAAGACCATCGCCAGGTAGCTTGGTGAGAAGGTGACAACAGTTGGTGCGATTATTTGCAAATGGAAGAAACACAAAATAACTGTCAATATCCCTCGGCCTGGGGCTCCATGCAAGATCTCACCTCGTGGAGTTGCAATGATCATGAGAACGGTGAGGAATCAGCCCAGAACTACACGGGAGGATCTTGTCAATGATCTCAAGGCAGCTGGGACCATAGTCACCAAGAAAACAATTGGTAACACACTACGCCGTGAAGGACTGACATCCTGCAGCGCCTGCAAGGTCCCCCTGCTCAAGAAAGCACATATACATGCCTGTCTGAAGTTTGCCAGTGAACATCTGAATGATTCAGAGGATAACTGGGTGAAAGTGTTGTGGTCAGATGAGACCAAAATGGAGCTCTTTGGCCTCAACTCAGCTCGCCGTGTTTGGAGGAGGAGGAATGCTGCCTATGACGCAAAGAACAAAATCCCCACAGTCAAAAATGGAGGTGGAAACATTATGCTTTGGTGGTGTTTTTCTGCTAAGGGAACAGGACAACTTCACCGCATCAAAGGGACGATGGACGGGGCCATGTACTGTCAAATCTTGGGTGAGAACCTCCTTCCCTCAGCCAGGGCATTGAAAATGGGTCGTGGATGGGTATTCCAGCATGGCAATGACCCAAAACACACGGCCAAGGCAACAAAGGAGTGGCTCAAGAATAAGCACATTAAGGTCCTGGAGTGGCCTAGCCAGTCTCCAGACCTTAATCCCATAGAAAATCTGTGGAGGGAGCTGAAGGTTCGAGTTGCCAAACGTCAGCCTCGAAACCTTAATGACTTGGAGAAGATCTGCAAAGTGAAGTGGGACAAAATCCCTCCTGAGATGTGTGCAAACCTGGTGGCCAACTACAAGAAACGTCTGACCTCTGTGATTGCCAACAAGGGTTTTGCCACCAAGTACTAAGTCATGTTTTGCAGAGGGGTCAAATACTTATTTCTCTCATTAAAATGCAAATCAATTTATAACATTTTTGACATGCGTTTTTCTGGAGAATTTTTGTTGTTATTCTATTTCTCACTGTTTAAATAAACCTACCATTACAATTATAGGCTGATCATTTCTTTGTCAGTGGGCAAACGTACAAAATCAGCAGGGGATCAAATACTTTTCTCCCCTCACTGTACTAACTAAATAACAACACAGAATACATAAACACACACAGTATAGGTTATTGATTACTAATGTAGTAATACAATGAAAACAGGCCTATAGTGACCTAACAACATCATGACTGCTTGGTTAGGGGAAGGTGGGGTCAATAGAAAGTTTTGGCGGCAAAGATTCTCTGGAACAAAGAACACCTCAGTCTTCCCATACTAGAGACCAAAATGAGTCCTTTTCTGCAAACTATTTATGACCGGCTGTTAAGTCATAAAACCGTCCCAACTCCTCCTCCTTCTCTCCTGTGGGAGAGCGGGGGGATCTGGCTATTTGTTAGCCATTTGCCAGATACCTTTGATCCTCACCAAGGAGAGAGTCATGACAAAGGGAGGCTATTTGAAGAATCTCAAATATAAAATATATTTTCATTTGTTTAACACTTTTTTGGTTACTACATGATTCCAAATGTGTTATTTCATAGCTTTGATGTCTTCACTATTATTCTACAATGTAGAAAATAGTAAAAAAAATAAAGAAAAACCCTTGAATAAGTAGGTGTTCTAAAACCGGTAGTGTACTTTGTGCCCCTTCAGATTTTTGGGGTGCATGACGCCTCTGGTGTTCTAAAACTTTTGACCGGTAGTGTGTAAAGATGTCTAGTTAGATACCTTGCTTTGAAGTCGCCTACCTTATCCATTTAATCCCTGATTTATTGAATGGGGGAATCATTTCATAAAGACAAAGGTATTTGGTTGTAATGTTGAAAAAGCCAAGCATGCACACCCAGGAGCTCTCCAGATGGAGAGTTGACCACATGTTGACAACATGTTACTAACAGTGCAGTTCTATGTCGGGGGCTAAGTGCCTCGATCAAGGGCACAACGGCAGGAGGTGGTAGGTCTACATGGGATCAAACACTGCAGCTTTCCAGTGTCAATAATTCATACTTTCTCATAAAATAGTCATGACAATTTGGTTAAAAGTCATGGAGAAGTAATGGAAAATGTGTTTAAATCGTTAACAGTGAATAATCAGAGGTCTCTATAGCACAATGTCATTTGTGAATTTCGGTGAACATAGCTCCTGCACTTCTTCCATCCCAAGTCAAGCACTGGTTAACACTATCAACGTTTCCCCTCTACCGTGGGTATTGCCAATATTAGCCACTTTCAATGCAACATACTCGAACAAAACGAACTATGCAAGATATTTTCTTGTAGGCACGACTCAGCCCGTACACTACAGACCGGTGCGGCATAACCAATCAGAGCTGTAGTATCCCTATATGCAAATATGCAATTGCCATATATGGATCTGTGCCATTTAATTTGAACTGGACTGTGTTTACAGCATGAGTGGTCGCGAGTAGATGCGCTTGTTTTGAGATCAAACGAGAGCTGCATGTAGCCACCTGTGCACATTTGTTCATATTATTTGCTAGTAAGTTAATTATTAGCCCAGTTATAGCTCATTTCTAGTCACCAATGGGGGAGTGGTTGCTTCCTACACGTGCACAAAACGTGTGCATTTCTAGACATCTTTGAAAAGCGAGTCAGGTAAAGAGCATTTTCTCTGTCTTAAACACTGCAGTGTTGTATTTTGAGACAGGCTTGAATAAGCTGCACCTGTACACAGCCCATCTGTAATTAGCCCACCCAACTACCTCCTCCCCATATTGTTATTTACATTGTTATTTATTTTGCTCATTTGCACCCCAGTATCTCTATTTGCACATCATCTTCTGCACATTTATCACTCTAGTGTTAATACTAAATTGTAATTATTTTGCACTATGGCCTATTTATTGCCTTACCTCCATAACTTACTACATTTGCACACACTGTATATATATTTTCTATTGTGTTATTGACTGTACATTTTGTTTATCCCATATGTAACTCTGTGTTGTTGTTGTTTTTAATCGCACTACTTTGCTTTATCTTGGCCAGGTCGCAGTTGTAAATGAGAACTTGTTCAACCGGCTTACCTGGTTAAATTAAGGTAAAATAAAATAAATAAAAAGCTAAGTAGCCAATAGGCAGAGGGCAGCGTCATTTGTCTAATTCTTTGTAATAATGGTATGGGAATAATAATTAATTTTATTTTGTACAGTGGTTTCTTGCATCAAACAACACATTTTCAGTCACCTCCATGTCTGAAGGACAAGTGGATAAACAGGTTAATGTCAAGCCCTGCATGTTTTTTTCTAAAAGTCTCATGGAATGTAGGCCTACACTGAACACCACACATTCGCTGCTCCTGTAGGCTGAATGATAGAACAGCTATTTCCATATTAAAATGTTATGGGATGCATTTTCTCCATTGTTTTTGATGGTAGGCCACACTGGTAGTCCTACATTATGATCAAATAGCCACAGTAGCCTACTTGGCCACTGTTAAAACTGTAACTTAAAGCGGGTACAGCCTCAGTGTTCACAATAAACACGTTCCAGAAGTTGCAAAGAATTCTCACAACGTTCAAGTTTGCGCTTAGCAGACCTGAAATTTTGATCACAAGATTACCCCCAACTCTGATTGGCCAGTCTGTTTGACTGTACAGTTTGTTCAGTGCTGTGTATCGTGTGTTGTAGCTCAATCCTAAAAGTGTTACGTTTGTTGTTGAGATTTGTTGCCCATATTATTCATCCATCATTGATTCACTACTTTCCACAAATCTAAAAGCATTGTATTGGTGGAGGCATGGGCCTTTTTAAAATCAGTGAAGGAAAGTGAATAGGTGCACACTTTGGTAGGAAGGACTGATAATTGGGACGTACTGTAGCAAAATGTACCTGTTGTCGAATGCGCGGGTTCCAGCGGATGTAGTAAGTCACCCAGAGTTCTAGGTGTCTCATGCTGGCTACGGGGTAGAGGACTCTATTGGACTCTGGGGTGTAGAAGGGGTTCTGGTAGGAGGACGCATCACTGTTCACCAACGACCACAGAGACACCGTCTTAGACCGCAACTCCTGGAGAGGGGGGAGAGGGGAAGAGGGGGGGGGTAGAGAATAATAATTTAGGAGGGTTGGAGAGCGAAAGAGAGAAGTTAACCAGGACCACAGAGACACCGTCTTAGACCGCAACTCCTGGAGAGAGAGAGGGAGAGGGGATGGGGGAAGAGAGATAATGAAATATGGTCTTTTAGCAGACACTTATATCCACAGCAACCTACAGTAAACATAAATATATTCAGTATGACCCATATTTGAATGAAACCCACAACCTATCTTAGCCATCGGAATCACAGAAAGAGACAGAGGGAACATCAAGGAGAGATTCTGGAACAATAATTCAAGTCTTATGTCTTGTGTAGACTAGAGTAGTGCATTATTACTGCCACTCAGAACCAGTCATGCGTCCCATCGCTCTCTCTCTCTCTTCTGCTCTACTTCACATGATCAAGATGGAGGGAGGAGGGGAGGTGGAGGGAGGAGGGGGAGGAGGGGAGGGAGGAGGGGAGGGAGGTGGGGAAGTGGAGGGAGGAGTGGAGGTGGAGGGGAGGTGGGAGGGGAGGTGGGTGGAGGTGGGAGGAGGTGGGTGGTGGGAGGGGAGGTGGAGGGAGGAGGGGAGGTGGAGGGAGGGGGGGAGGTGGAGGGAGGAGGAGGTGAGGTGGAGGGAGGAGGGGAGGTGAGGGGAGGTGGAGGGAGGAGGGGAGATGGAGGGAGGAGGGGAGGTGGAGGGAGGTGGAGGGAATAGAAAGACAAAGAGGGCGGCCTCCCGAGTGGCGCAGTGGTCTAAGGCACTGCATCGCAGTGCTAGCTGTGCCACTAGAGATCCTGGTTTGAGTCCAGGCTCTGTCACAGCTGGCCGCGACCGGGAGACCCATGGGGCGGCGCACAATTGGCCCAGCGTCGTCCAGGTTAGGGGAGGGTTTGGCCGGCAGGGATGTTCTTGTCCCATCGCACACTAGCTACTCCTGTGGCGGGCCGGGCGCAGTGCACGCTGACACGGTCGCCAAGTGTACAGCGTTTCCTGCGACACACTGGTGCGGCTTTCTTCCGGGTTAAGCAGGCATTGTGTCAAGAAGCAGTGCGGCTCGGTTGGGTTGTGTTTTCGGAGGACGCACGGCTCTCGACCTCCGCCTCTCCCGAGTCCGTACGGGGGTTGCAGCGATGGGACAAGACTAACTACCAATTGGATACCAGGAAAAAGAAGATGAGAAAGAGTGGGTTTTTGAGAGAGATCGAGGTAGAGGGTGTCGAACTAATTTCCTCCGCAGGCCGCAGTCGGTCTTCACCTAGGTCCGAAGGGACGCAATTAAAATGGATTATCTTTACTATGCTCTCTGTCTCGCTTTCGTTTCGATGACCGTTAGCAAGCTGGGTAGAGTGAAGAGACTGTAAATGTAGGTCCATTATCATTTTTCACACAGTTTGGATTTGGCTTTAGTCTTTAAAATGTCGATTGAGATCCACCCACGAGACGGATTGAATGGGCTCGCGGGCCGGATGACACGTAAGATAGAAGGAGGGAGAAGGAAAGGTAAATAGTGAGAGTGAGGGTTGGCAGAGGAACATAATTGTAGAGAGACGGGAAAGACCCAGCTAGCACATTTGGTTCCTTGGAAGTTCTGGGAACATTCATTTTTAGGTTGCAGGGAGGTTCTGAGAATGTTTTACTATGGTTCCCTGAACATTTTCCTGGGAGGTTTTATTAACGTTCTGAGAACAGAAATTATAGGTTGTTACAAGGTAATTATATAACGTTCTGAGAACATGTTTCAAATAAGACTTTTAATAACACTAATTTGGGTTAACTGTTTTTAACTCCAAGCACAGATAGGACATATGGAAATTCATTTGCTTAGGCATTAATCATACAAACATGTCTCTTTTAGTGAAATTTGAACCTATGATCTTCTGGTCTCTATTCATGGAATTAGTCCACTGTTTTTTAACTCATACAAAGCTGTTAATTTTTCTATTCAAACAGACCCCATTTCAAAGGAAACAAGCACTCATTAAGATCAGGTGTGGCCAATTAGTGGGCGCAGCCAACACACCTGAACATACTTAACAAGATAGAGGATAGTGTTTTGTTGACGCTGAGAACGGAACGTATATGTTTTTAAACAACATTCTTAGAACGTTCTATGAACGTTAATGTTTTCTTAATGTTCTGAGAACATGACTTTAAATAGAACCATGAGGAAACCTGCTGAAAACATTATGCTGAAGTAATCAAATTCCCACCTAAGAAACATAGTTCTCAGAATGTTATGTGCTAGCTGGGTATCCTGCACCATTCCCAGAATGTTGTGGGAAAGTTGTATGCAAAATAACCATAGGACAACCACGCTCTCACCAAGCTCTAAGAAATATATATGGTCCTCAGAACGTTATGTGCTAGCTGGGAATTGGAGTGTGCGATACAAGAAGACTAATGTAGAAAAGAAGAGAGAAGGTCACAGAGAAAGAGTTAACAGAGAGGGAAAAGAGGAAATGACAAAAAGAGAGAGTGAGAGGAGAGAAGCTGGGCTCTGACTCATATTGTTGTCTCAGACAATTGCACTTGTAGGGGGAGAGAGAAACAGAAAGTGGGAGAGAGAGAGACTGGAGGTGGAACTTACATTGGTGTCCCTGGCACTCTTACAGTTGAAGAGGAAGGTTCCAAAGACAGAAAGACAGACAGCTAGCCAGATAGACATTTTTTTAATACAGTAAAATATCGGGATATTATTTTTGACGATATATCGTATAATTTTAACAATATCGCAATATACATTTTTGCGCTAGTCGGCTGTACCTGCACCAAAACTCTATTTTTCCTTCATAGCTTTTCTCATGGCTTGTCCCTCTGCAGCAGACATAGGGTCAGAAATATGCTTGGAACATCGAATCGCAATAAAATCCCATTATCGAATCGCAATGCAATATAGAATCGTGAGAATTGCAATACATATCACAAAAAACGGCACCTCGGTATCGTGATAATATCGTACCGTTAGGTCCCTGGCAATTCCCAGACCTAACAGGTAACTTACGTTGGTGTCCCTGGCGCTCTCGCAGTTGTAGAGGAAGGTTCCAAAGCGACAGCTGAACAGGTGGTCCAGGATGGTCACTAGGAGACGCTCGTTAAACTCAAACGCTGTCGGGAACTGGAGGAGAAGGGGAGAGATAGAGGTTTTAAACCCGTAGGCTTTTTCTCAGTCAATTCTTCCTCGATTCCTTGCATCCTCTCTCCTCACTTCCTTCTCAAAATGCATTGGGAGAAGAAGGTTCGAAGGGCGGGACCTTGGGCCTTCTCCTCCAATACAGTCGAGGAGGAAGTCAGAAGATCGTCGTGGAAAAGACTAATTGAAATAAAGCTCTACACAGGTGTCTACTGTTCCTACCTGTTTGGTCATCTGCCAGACACAGTCTATGAACTGTAGGAAGATAGGAGACCTGTCCTGATCCGCATGGTTCTTATCCCCGTGTCCTATCCTCTATATAGACACACGGGGGGAGAGAGAGCACAGTGTAAACAGCTTCTTATTATCTCTAGTTTGTTCTTCCTGGTCCCTGATATTTCTCTGTACATAATATTGGTCCGTTTAGTTGCTTCCCATCACAGGAGGTTGGTGGCACCTTAATTGGGGAGGACGGGCTCGTGGTAATGGCGGGAGCGTTATGGCATCAAACACATGGTTTCCAGGTGTGCATTCCATTTGCTCCGTTCCAGCCATTATTAAGAGCCGTTCTCCCCTCAGCAGCCTCCACTGCTTCCCAGAGATCATTTGGTCCCCAGTTGACAGCACAAATAAGCATACAAAAACAATCTATGACTGAAAACGTCATTACCAGAGTTCAAATTCCTCAACACAACAAGCACTTTTTTCATTCTCATCATAAACTGAGAGTGAATGCCTTGGAACAGGGTGGACTTACGTTGGCAAACTTGTGTCCGAAGCTGATCCACTCCTTCTCCAGCAGCACCTGAAATCAATCAATCAAAAATCAAGTCAATCAAATGTACTTTATAAAGCTATTTTTTTTTACATTAGCCGTTTTCACAAAGTGCTTTACCTGGAATCCCCTCAGGGTGCGGTAGTGGCTGTCCAACATCAGCATGGCCAGAGAGGTGAGCTGGGCCGTCCGGTCCCACCCATCACTACAGTGGACCATCACAGAGTTACCACCCGATATCTTGTCCGCTACTTGGATGGCTCCCGATATGACCAGCTAGAGAGACACAGAGACAGTCACTACAGTGGACCACCACACTGTTACCCTCACTGATCTTATCTGCTACCTGGATGGCTCCCGATATGACCAGCTAGAGAGACACAGAGACAGTCACTACAGTGGACCACCACACTGTTACCCTCACTGATCTTATCTGCTACCTGGATGGCTCCCGATATGACCAGCTAGAGAGACACAGAGACAGTCACTACAGTGGACCACCACACTGTTACCCTCACTGATCTTATCTGCTACCTGGATGGCTCCTGGTAGAGAGACACAGAGACAGTCACTACAGTGGACCACCACACTGTTACCCTCACTGATCTTATCTGCTACCTGGATGGCTCCTGATAGAGAGACACAGAGCCAGTCACTACAGTGGACCACCACACTGTTACCCTCACTGATCTTATCTGCTACCTGGATGGCTCCCGGTATGACCAGCTAGAGAAGAGGAGAGGGGTGTTTGAAGTGTGTGCGCCCCCCTACCTTGATGTGTTCTAGCCAGTGTGTAGACTCCAGACTAGACAGCCAGTGCGCCCCCCTACCTTGATGTGTTCTAGCCAGTGTGTAGACTCCAGACTAGACAGCCAGTGCGCCCCCCTACCTTGATGTGTTCTAGCCAGTGTGTAGACTCCAGACTAGACAGCCAGTGTGCCCCCCTACCTTGATGTGTTCTAACCAGTGTGTAGACTCCAGACTAGACAGCCAGTGTGCCCCCCTACCTTGATGTGTTCTAACCAGTGTGTAGACTCCAGACTGGACAGCCAGTGCGCCCCCCTACCTTGATGTGTTCTAGCCAGTGTGTAGACTCCAGACTAGACAGCCAGTGCGCCCCCCTACCTTGATGTGTTCTAGCCAGTGTGTAGACTCCAGACTAGACAGCCAGTGCGCCCCCCTACCTTGATGTGTTCTAGCCAGTGTGTAGACTCCAGACTAGACAGCCAGTGCGACTCCTCTACGTTGGGATAGACGATGTCCTTTAGCTTCTTCAGGGACTCTCTCATCACGTGGATGTTGTGTATGTCTAGAAACACCAGCTCAGCGTTCTGATATGCATCCTCACCCTCGTAACCCCCACCTGTGGCCTAGAGAGAGGGGATAGAGGTCAGAGGTTGAAGAGTCATCATTCATGGACAAAAATGGAAAGAAATCACTGGCCATGGCGTTTGAAAATGCATCATTCTTTCCCCCCTCTCTCGAGGGTATCACTGGCATATTTGTGGTTGGATAAATGAAAGTGAAGTTTCCCCCATGGAAATACAGTATTTTACTACGGCGTTGTATTCTATGGTTTTCACCCTATACGGCTTTGACCAATCCAACATGGTCAGATCAGCGATTACTTCAAGGAGGGAAGGATTCAAACAGGGTCATTGTAAATGCTTTGGGGTTGTGATCAGTTGTTGGAACACACACACTGCAGGTCGGAGGCAGCTTGCTGTTAAAAGCCCCTCGCTGGCAGAGATCACACACTGCAGGTCAGAGATCACACACTGCAGGTCAGAGATCACACACTGCAGGTCAGAGATCACACACTGCAGGTCAGAGATCACACACTGCAGGTCAGAGATCACACACTGCAGGTCAGAGATCACACACTGCAGGTCAGAGATCACACACTGCAGGTCGGAGGCAGCTTGCTGTTAAAAGCCCCTCGCTGGCAGAGATCACACACTGCAGGTCAGAGATCACACACTGCAGGTCAGAGATCACACACTGCAGGTCAGAGATCACACACTGCAGGTCAGAGATCACACACTGCAGGTCGGAGGCAGCTTGCTGTTAAAAGCCCCTCGCTGGCAGATATTTGGGGATTATTATATAGATTCCATATTAGTAATTTGAGATCAAACATTCAATTTCACTCCAAGCGGGGTGCACACACACACACGGTGTAGTTGCTGTGTCCTCTTAGCTTCTAAACTCTACCTCCTCAGTTCTTACTTCTGACACCAGCACACAATGTAGGAGACAACTAGCAAGACCCTACAGTGGACAACAAGAGAACACAGTCCATCTCTCTACGGAAGACAACACCAGACCTAAAGCAAAAGACCATCTAAATCACAGCAGAAAAAAGGGAAAGAATGTCATGAATCGCTTAGAAGATTCTCTGGGAAGTACTCTTACAAGGAATCCAGAAACGTAGAAACTAGAAAACTCCCATATATCTATGATATCATCTCTGTCTGGATGATCTATGAGGCCTAAACCTATACACACCATCCCAACAGAACCCAACCAACGCACCTCATGAGACTTATGACCCCCTTTTACGCCGACATGACCTTTATGCGACTTTTAACCTTTGACTCCTGACCTTGTTGGCGACGGCGTTGACGCTGGGCCGTGCGTCGTAGATGGTGAGCTTGGCGGTGCCGTTAGCCTCCCGGATCAGGTCCAGGTAGCGCTCATCGTCCTTGTTCCTCTTCCCAGACATCCCCACCAGGGGCTGGGAGCAGCGGCAGATAACAGCCTGGTTCTCACGGTGGATCCACGATAGCACCTAGAGGATGGATGAATATACAGGTAAAAGTCAGTAAATTAGAATATTTTGAAAAACTTGATTTATTTCAGTAATTGCATTCAAAAGGTGTAACTTGTACATTATATTTATTCATTGCACACAGACTGATGCATTCAAATGTTTATTTCATTTAATTTTGATGATTTGAAGTGGCAACAAATGAAAATCCAAAATTCCGTGTGTCACAAAATTAGAATATTGTGTAAGGGTTACATTTTGAAGACACCTGGTGCCACAAACTAATCAGCTGATTAACTCAAAACACCTGCAAAGGGCTTTAAATGGTCTCTCAGTCCAGTTCTGAAGCCTACACAAACATGGGGAAGACTTCAGATTTGACAGCTGTCCAAAAGGCGACCATCGACACATTGCACAAGGAGGGAAAGACACAAAAGGTTATTGCAGAAGAGGCTGGCTGTTCTCAGAGCTCTGTGTCCAAACACATTAATAGAGAGGCAAAGGGAAGGAAAAACTGTGGTCAGAAAAAAGTGTACAAGCGATAGGGATCACCGCGCCCTAGTCAAGATTGTGAAAAAAACCCATTCAAAAATGTGGGGGAGATTCACAAGGAGTGGACAGCTGCTGGAGTCAGGGCTTCAAGATCCACCACCAAGAGACGCTTGAAAGACATGGGTTTCAACTGCCGCATACCTCGTGTCAAGCCACTGTTGACCAAGAAACAGCGCGAAAAGCGTCTCACCTGGGCTAAGGAAAAAAAGAGCTGGACTGCTGCTGAGTGGTCTAAAGTCATGTTTTCTGACGAAAGC
Source organism: Coregonus clupeaformis (assembly GCF_020615455.1). Lineage (NCBI taxonomy): Eukaryota > Metazoa > Chordata > Actinopteri > Salmoniformes > Salmonidae > Coregonus > Coregonus clupeaformis. Next base: position 1,547,471 of record NC_059230.1, read on the forward strand.
AAATTTTGCATTTCCTTTGGAAATCGAGGTCCCAGAGTCTGGAGGAAGACAGGAGAGGCACAGGATCCACGTTGCCTGAAGTCTAGTGTAAAGTTTCCACCATCAGTGATGGTTTGGGGTGCCATGTCATCTGCTGGTGTCGGTCCACTCTGTTTCCTGAGATCCAGGGTCAACGCAGCCGTCTACCAGCAAGTTTTAGAGCACTTCATGCTTCCTGCTGCTGACCTGCTCTATGGAGATGGAGATTTCAGGTTCCAACAGGACTTGGCGCCTGCACACAGCGCAAAATCTACCCGTGCCTGGTTTACGGACCATGGTATTTCTGTTCTAAATTGGCCAGCCAACTCCCCTGACCTTAGCCCCATAGAAAATCTGTGGGGTATTGTGAAAAAGGAAGATGCAGAATGCCAGACCCAACAACGCAGAAGAGTTGAAGGCCACTATCAGAGCAACCTGGGCTCTCATAACACCTGAGCAGTGCCAGAAACTCATCGACTCCATGCCACGCCGCATTAATGCAGTAATTGAGGCAAAAGGAGCTCCAACCAAGTATTGAGTATTGTACATGCTCATATTTTTCATTTTCATACTTTTCAGTTGGCCAACATTTCTAAAAATCCCTTTTTGTATTAGCCTTAAGTAATATTCTAATTTTTGTGACACACGGAATTTTGGATTTTCATTTGTTGCCACTTCAAATCATCAAAATTAAATGAAATAAACATTTGAATGCATCAGTCTGTGTGCAATGAATAAATATAATGTACAAGTTACACCTTTTGAATGCAATTACTGAAATAAATCAAGTTTTTCAAAATATTCTAATTTACTGACTTTTACCTGTATATATATATATATATATAAATGAAGAGAGAGAGAGAGAGAGAGAGAGAGAGAGAGAGAGAGAGAGAGAGAGAGAGAGAGAGAGAGGAGAGAGAGAGAGAGAGAGAGAGAGAGAGAGAGAGAGAGAGGAGAGAGAGAGAGAGAGAGAGAGAGAGAGAGAGAGAGAGAGAGAGAGAGAGAGAGAGAGAGAGAGAGAGAGAGAGAGAGAGAGAGAGAGAGAGAGAGAGAGAGAGAGAGAGAGAGAGAGAGAGAGAGAGAGAGAGAGAGAGAGAGAGAGAGAGAGAGAGAGAGAGAGAGAGAGAGAGAGAGAGAGAGAGAGAGAGAGAGAGAGGTGGGGTTGGGTGGAAGAAAGTCAAAGAGAAAGAACAGAGGGATAGGGTAGAGGGATAAAGAGAGATGGAAGGAGAGAAAGGAGATATGGGTAGAGGGAATGAAAGGGGGAAAGAACGGCAGGAAGAGGGTGAGATGAGAAACAAGGACTCACAGGTATGCGTCCTCTAGACCTGAAGGTAGACACTTTCCTCAGGTCTTCCTCTGTAGCTTTGAATGGAACCACCAGTATGGTGGGGTAGGTGTCGCACAGCTCATAGTTGGCATTGATGAACGTGATACGCCACTTGTCATTGGGTAAGCCCTGGTGACGGGGGGAGACAAATAGCCAATCAGCGAAGAGATTGCAGGCTGTGACTCAATCGGATGCATTATTGGCGAGGTACAGTACTACATCACTGATGACGAGGTTGAAGTTTAAGACAAGAGGATTCTAATATCCCACAACTCTTTGCATAAATGAGGAATAATCCTAAACAATGGGACCAGCTATGCTAGTTTAACGGCACTGGTCGCATGAATCGGTTTATTTTCAAAAGCTTTGTCATGGAATGATTAGGTTGTCTTTCCCTGGGTATCTTCAAGCAACAGTATTTAAGCAGACTAAGTAAGTGACCGAGTTAAAAGCTGTGGCATTGGATCTATCCCAACACAGACAACAACCTAGAAGACCGGCAATAACAATGTAATGACACATTTAATAAGACAATGATGAGTCATACCTGCCGCCTGAACTCTTCCACAGGTTTGTAGATACTCCAGCCGTTCTCTTCAAATTTCTCCTGGCTCAGGTACGCAAACAGAAGCTACAGAGAGCGAGAGAGAACGCTAAGTCAACTGCTCTTTATGAGTGATTGTTTGGTGACTCTTCTCTAATGATTTGCAAGGGCTGTCCCCGACTAAAAAAAATCTGTTATTTCGACCAAACGATTAGTCTACATTTTTAAATGTGTATTTTTCCATACATAGACACACCATATGTTTGAATAAAATGAACTATATGTAGGCTACTGAGCTTGTCTGATGCTTTAAGCACTGCGATTAAAAATGGACACAAATTACTAAAGAGGGAGCCAGAAAACAATACAGCCTAACCAGAAGAACAAAAAAAAACAAAAAACTGTTCCCGACCCTCCTCCTCCCGCTGCAGCTGGCCTTCAGACTGCCATTCCGCTACGCCAACGATCGACAACCTTTTCCACTTTGAGTGCCAAGTTATCGTACCATTTCTACTGATCTGCGTACCAGTTATGATTTTCATATGCACATTTTCATGGAACAGTTTCATTTAATTCATAATAAAGTCTTCATATCTCAAAATCAACATCATGTGGTTAATCAAAATTCTATCTAAATGAAAATGATACAAATCTAAAAGTAACTTCTATTGCCAATATGTAAAAATAGCCTGCATAAAGCCAACAAAAAAAAAGCTTGCAGGTAGAAAATATCAGGATAAAAATTAATCCTATAAATCACATTGGCTACGCATGACCTGTCATGGCCTGTCTGCAAGGAACTTGAAACATTGTTTCAACTATTAACTTGGTCCTGCTTCTGAAGCTCCTTCTAGCAAACTTACAACATGACTGTAAGTCGCTTTGGATAAAAGCGTCTGCTAAATGGCATATTATTATTATTATTGTATAGAATATTCTGGGCCCTCACAGTTTCCCGGGCCAGTGAGCTCTGGACAGAGACACAGCTGTAGGCTATTTGCACAAGGGATAAGAAGTAATCAGGAAGGCCTATTTTATGACGTTTCCATCGGATCAAAGCAATAACATTTTTTCCCCCTTTCGTGCTGAGTGGTAATCGAAAGGGAGAGAGCTGGACAGATTCTTCAAATAGGCTACATTGAGGAACTCTTTTCATTCTCAATGGATATAAAAACAGACTTTGTTTACTTGCTGTTTGAGGCGAAGAAAGAAATACTTTGAGAAGCTCCACAGTGATGGTGAGTTAAGCCAATCAGAAATACTATCAGATCCCCAAATGGGCAAATTTCTAAGCCTACATTTGCGCGCAGGCCAGGTAGCCTAAGCCTACTTCTATATGCGTAATCAGGTGCGTGTCCTTACTCAACATTGACAGGAGCGCTACAAACAAAACACAATGAATACATTGACAACTTGTAAATGGAATGAAATAAACCAAAACTTTTTTTATCACAAGTGTAGCGTAGGTTGTGGGCTCCGCAAACAACGTGTCCACTCCTACAATGACAACGGTAAGACTGTAATAATAATAATAATATATTGAACGCATTAACAGAAATTACCATAACAAAACAAACATTGTAGATGATAAATTATGGTAATTAAGGTAAATGTACTACTGGGGACACTGGTGTGCCTCCGCAATGGATTAGTCCACTGAGACAGGCGTGAGTCAGACAGGTGTCTCGTGTGCCATAATTTGTAAAAATATATTTGCAATTGCTCAACAAAAAAAAAAATCTCGGTCCACCAACAGCTTTTCGACCAAACAATCGACCAGTCAACTAAATGGGGTCAGCCCTAGCAAAGACAAATAACAGGATACCTCAAACTGATTAACTCTAACAAAGCACTTGTCTTGTACAATCATATATAGTTATTATACAGTTATTAAAAAGGCGTTAATGATATCAGGTGAGACTAAATGAAAAGGTACGTACAAGGCCGTGGGATAGGGGGAAGGCATATCTAAACAGGATATCAAAGATGTCTCTTCTGCTGTGGCCCTCCTGCTTCAATGCAAACCTCAGGTTCCTCATGTCCTGTTGGGAGACACACAGACACACTTTAACACGGATGGACGCACGCACACGCGTTAACACAGACACACAAAATGCTGTCAGTACAAAATGTGTCGGGAGAGGTTGTCGGGAGAGGTTGTGTTTTTCTCTAGCTGGAGGTAAGCAGGAGGTAAGCTTCTCATATGGTGTTGAGTAAAGCTTAACCATGTATTAGATCGTAGGTAGGTAGTTAGCTGTAGTTAGGTATTGTATTTATTATAGGTTAGTATTGTTGTTATTGTAGGTTTCCGTAGGTAATTGTAGGTTAGTATCGAAGCACGAGGCTAGCTAGCTAGCGGGTAGCTACTGGTAACGATTAGCAACGCTGGAGAGCTGTTTCCAATGTTAATGTGCTGCTAGCCAACGTTTAATTTTTTGCTGCGTTATGCGTTATGAAAGGAACTAGACACGGACTTGAATTATCTGTTTAGTGTGCTAACACACTCTTGGCAGTTTGTTGTAACCAAGTATTGGTGCTAAATTGTGTGTTAATGGATGCTAGCTTGCTAGTTAGCTACGGCGTCATAGCTAGGCATCGTGGGTTGTTGTGGGTAGTTACTGTGTCTTGGCAGTGTCTTGGCCGTGCCGGCTGTAGCACGAAGCGAGCTACCTAGCCGTTTTTTCGAACAGAGTCAGAGTCAACACAATAGCCATTGTGTACCGGGTGTAGCACGAATCTAGCTAGCTAGCTAGCCGTTCTTCAAACAAAGTCAACACAGTGGCCATTGCTAGCTACCCAACACGACCAGCTAACTGTACGGTAGTAGCTAAATACAATATACTTGTCCTAGCTAGCCAACGTCTAATCATTGCTGCGTCATGAAAGGAACTTGACACAGACACGAATGATCTGTTTAGTGTGTTATCACACTATTGGTGGTTTGTTGTGACCAAGTGTTGGTGCTAAACGGTGTGTTATTGTCATTGGATGCTAGCTTGCTAGTTAGCTATGGTGTCATAGTTAGCTAGCTGAATAAAGTGGGTTGAGTCTATTCCTTTAAACATTGAACCGCTGTGGTTCACAACAATTCTGATTTCTAAAGGTGGAAGTTGGGAGAGTTTTTGTTCGGGTGGTTCAGTGAAACAATTTTAGTTTCTGAGGTAGAAGTTTTTGGTGAGGGAGGCCCTGCTCTCTCCTCTCCCAGATGCTTAGCTCATTTCATTCCGATCTCCTCTGCATTTTTGTAGCCATTTGCTACAGCCTGTCAACTATGCCTCTGCCTATCCCTGTTCTCTCCTCTCTGCACAGGCTACACAAACGCACCACACCGCGTGGCTGCTGCCTCTCTAACCTGGTGGTCCCTGCACGCACCACCCACGTGGAGTTCCAGGTCGCAGGCAGCCTCTGGAACTGCCGTTCTGCTGCCAACAAAGCTGACTTCATCCCAGCCTATGCCAACCTCCAGTCCCTCGACTTCCTGGCGCTGACGGAAACATGGATCACCACTGAAAACACTGCTACTCCTACTGCTCTCTCCTCGTCTGACCATGTGTTCTCGCATACCCCGAGAGCATCTGGTCAGAGGGGTGGTGGTACAGGAATCCTCATCTCTCCCAAGTGGACATTCTCAATTTTTCCCCTAACCCATCTGTCTATCTCCCTCATTTGAATTCCATGCTGTCACAGTCACTAGCCCATTTAAGCTTAATATCCTTGTCATCTATCGCCCTCCAGGTTCCCTTGGAGAGTTCATCAATGAGCTTGACGCCTTGATAAGTTCCTTCCCTGAGGATGGCTCACCCCTCACAGTTTTGGGGGATTTCAACCTCCCTATGTCCACATTTGACTCATTTCTCTCTGCCTCCTTCTTTCCACTCCTCTCCTCTTTTGACCTCACCCTCTCACCGTCCCCCCTACTCACAAGGCAGGCAATACGCTTGACCTCATCTTCACTAGATGCTGCTCCTCTACTAATCTCACTGCAACTCCCCTCCATGTCTCCGACCACTACTTTGTTTCCCTTTTCTCTCTCGCTCTCCTCCCACACTACTCACTCTGCCCCTACACAGATGGTAATGCGCCGCCGCAACCTTCGCTCTCTCTCTCCCACTACTCTCTCCTCTTCCATCCTATCATCTCTTCCCCTCTGCTCAATCCTTCTCCCTCCAATCTCCTGATTCTGCCTCCTCAACCCTCCTCTCCTCCCTTTCTGCATCCTTTGACTCTCTGTGTCCCCCTATCCTCCCGGCCGGCTCGGTCCTCCCCTCCAGCTCCGTGGCTTGATGACTCATTGCGAGCTCACAGAACAGAGCTCCGGGCAGCGGAGCGGAAATGGAAGAAAACTAAACTCCCTGCCGACCTGGCATCTTTTCACTCCCTCCTCTCTACATTTTCTTCATCTGTTTCTGCTGCTAAGGCCACCTTCTACCACTCTAAATTCCAAGCATCTGCCTCTAACCCTAGGAAGCTCTTTGCCACATTTTCCTCCCTCCTGAATCCTCCCCCCCTCCTCTCTCTCTGTGGATGACTTCGTCAAACACTTTGAAAAGAAGGTTGACGACATCCGATCCTCGTTTGTTAAGTCTAATGACACTGCTGGTCCTGCTCACACTGCCCTACCCTATGCTTTGACTTCTTTCTCCCCTCTCTCTCCAGATAAAATCCTGCGACTTGTGACTGCAGGCCGCCCAACAACCTGCCCGCTTGACCCCATCCCCTCCTCCCTTCTCCAGACCATCTCCGGTGACCTTCTCCCCTACCTCACCTCGCTGATCAACTCATCCTTGACCGCTGGCCATGTCCCTTCCGTCTTCAAGAGAGCGAGAGTTGCTCCCCTTCTCAAAAACCAACACTCGACCCCACTGATGTCAACAACTACAGACCAGTATCCCTTCTTTCTTTTCTTTCCAAAACTATTGAGCGTGCCGTCTTTAGCCAACTCTCTTGCTATCTCTCTCAGAATGACCTTCTTGATCCAAACCAATCAGGTTTCAGGACTGGTCATTCAACTGAGACTGCTCTTCTCTGTGTCACGGAGACTCTCCGCACTGCTAAAGCTAACTCTCTCTCCTCTGCTCTTGTCCTTCTAGACCTGTCTGCTGCCTTTGATACTGTGAACCATCAGATCCTCCTCTCCACCCTCTCCGAGCTGGGCATCTCCGGCGCGGCTCACTCCTGGATTGCGTCCTACCTGACCGGTCGCTCCTACCAAGTGGCGTGGCGAGAAGCTGTCTCCGCACCACGTGCTCTCACCACTGGTGTCCCCCAGGGCTCAGTTCTAGGCCCTCTCCTTTTCTCCCCTATACACCAAGTCACTTGGCTCTGTCATATCCTCACATGGCCTTTCCTATCATTGCTACGCTGACGATACACAACTAATCTTCTCCTTTCCCCCTTCTGATAACCAGGTGGCGAATCGCATCTCTGCATGTCTGGCAGACATATCAGTATGGATGACGGATCACCACCTCAAGCTGAACCCTGGCAAGACGGAGCTGCTCTTCCTCCCGGGGAAGGACTGCCCGTTCCATGATCTCGCCATCACGGTTGACAACTCCGCTGTGTCCTCCTCCCAGAGTGCGAAGAGCCTAGGCGTGACCCTGGACAACACCCTGTCGTTCTCCGCCAACATCAAGGCGGTGACCCGCTCCTGCAGGTTCATGCTCTACAACATTCGGAGAGTACGACCCTGCCTTACACAGGAAGCGGCACAGGTCCTAATCCAGGCACTTGTCATCTCCCGTCTGGACTACTGCAACTCGCTGTTGGCTGGCCTCCCTGCCTGTGCCATTAAACCCCTACAACTCATCCAGAATGCCGCAGCCCGTCTGGTGTTCAACCTTCCCAAGTTCTCTCACGTCACCCCCTCCTCCGCACACTCCACTGGCTTCCAGTTGAAGCTCGCATCCGCTACAAGACCATGGTGCTTGCCTATGGAGCAGTGAGGGGAACGGCACCTCTGTACCTTCAGGCTCTGATCAGTCCCTACACCCAAACGAGGGCATTGCGTTCATCCACCTCTGGCCTGCTGGCTCCCTTCCTCTGCGGAAGCATAGCTCCCGCTCAGCCCAGTCAAAACTGTTCGCTGCTCTGGCACCCCAATGGTGGAACAAGCTCCCTCACGACGCCAGGACAGCGGAGTCACTCACCACCTTCCGGAGACATTTGAAACCCCACCTCTTTAAGGAATACCTGGGATAGGATAAAGTAATCCTTCTAACCCCCCCCCCAAATTGTAAAGTGGTTATCCCACTGGCTATAGGGTGAACGCACCAATTTGCTCTGGCTAAGAGCGTCTGCTAAATGACGTTAATGTGCCCTTGAGCAAGGCACTTAACCCTAATTGCTCCTGTAAGTCGCTCTGGATAAGAGCGTCTGCTAAATGACTAAAATGTAAATGTAAATGTACATGTAAAATAAATAGTTGTAATATTTTTTTATATTGAACGTTTCTGAACACAATGTTCTATCTAAATGTTCTATAAAAAAAAAAAAGATACACCCCTATTTTCATACATAGTGGTTCAGTCCTAGTCTGGTTGTCAGATGTAATCGGACTGAACCACTATGTATAACATAGGGGTGTCAGTACCATGATGCAGTATCTGACCTTGCAGGTGATGTCCAGCCCGTATGAGTTCTCCCCCCGACTGGAGGCTCCGCCCATCTTCTCCACCCGGCCAATGGCCCCCAGCGGAACATCCAGGGTCACCGCCGGGTCCTGTGATGTCACACAAAATACAGACATGTGATTGGTCCTGCTGGGATTCCAGTGATATCACAACAGAATACACCATAGATGGATGATTGGTCCTGCAGTGGTAGAACTGAAATATAAAGACATTGGTATTGTGAGGGCACAAACGGTATACTGTGTAATGTGAAGTATACTCTTGAATACGCTTTATGTAGCTAATGTTTAATCTGCAAGACAGAGACTTAATTAGCAAAGCATAGGCTTAAATGGTAGACACAGGCATAGTAGGAGGTACTTACATCAGTTCAGAGCCACCAGAGTAAATGGTGTGTGTGCGTGTGTTAGAAGCAGTATGAGGTCAGCATATTGTTAACGTGTTGTATTACAGAGAGTGGATTCTGCATCCCAAATGGCTCCCTATTCACTATATAGTACACTACCCTATGGGCCCAGGTCAAAAGTAGTGCACTATAGAGGGAATTGGGAGCCATTTGGGACAGAGACTGGAGTAAAGAGCCTTGCTGCTGCTGCTGCAGTATCCATGTAGACTGTAATAACCTACTCCATCACTGACACACACAGTCAATAACACACACACACCTCTCAGCCTGACTGATGATCTGATAAAGCCAACCTTGGGACCTGTATCTCTGCTACATCTAAGATTAATTAACTACCCCCCTCTTCTCTCGCTCTTTCTCCATAACTACCCCTCTACTCTATTCTTCTCCATAACTACCCCTCTACTCTATTCTTCTCCATAACTACCCCTCTCTACCCTATTCTTCTCCATAACTACCCCTCTCTACCCTATTCTTCTCCATAACTACCTACCTCTACTATATTCTTCTCCATAACTACCCCTCTCTACCCTATTCTTCTCCATAACTACCCCTCTACCCTATTCTTCTCCATAACTACCCCTCTACCCTATTCTTCTCCATAACTACC